>NW_019250643.1:0-1300 GCF_002742605.1 Olea europaea var. sylvestris
ATGATAATGCTGTTGTAACTTGTTTTTTTGAACACCATGTAATTGCACCTGATCCAAGACTGAAAATATTGCCTGAAGTGCTCATTCTCTCATCCAAAGAACCTGCCCAATCGTTATCAGTAAAACCAAATAGTCTAAAATTTGAAACATGAGTATACCAAATTCCATAATCCAATGTTCTAGCAACATAACGTAAGATCCTTTTTGCTGCTCCAAAATGATGATTTGAAGGATTACTCATAAACCTTGAGATAACACCCATAGAGAATGAAATATCTGGCCGATATGAGCCAAATAAATCAAACCTCCAACTAAACTTCTAAAACTTCTTGCAATTGCTTTTTCAGTACCATCTTCAAATTGCAATTTTTCATTCACATTCATTGGTGTGGCTACAGCCTTGCAATTCACCATATTAAATTTTTTGAGCAGGTCTATTGCATATTTCCTTTGTGAAATAAAAACTTCATCTTCTCCTTGCTTCACTTCAAGCCCAAGGAAATAATGTAACAAACCTAAGTCTGGCATTTCAAACATAATCTTCATACTTGATTTGAATTCAGCTATAAGAGAGTGAGTTGAGCCCATGTAAATTATATCATCAACATAGAGCCAGACTATAAGAAGATCATTCTTACCTTACTTCTTGAAGTAAAGTGTAGGCTCATTTTCACTCCTTTCGAACCCATTTTGTAGAAAATATGAATCAATCTTGCTATACCATACTCGTGGAGTCTGCTTTAACCTGTAGAGTGCCTTTCTTAGTTTGTACACCTTTTTCTCTTTGCCGTTGACTACAAAACCATCAGGTTGAGTAACACAGACCTCTTTTTCCAATTCACCATTCAAAAAGGCAGACTTTACATCAAATTGATAAATAGGCCATTGCAGTTGTGCAGTCAAGGCCAAAATTGTTCTCACGGTTTCAAATCGAGCAACATGAGAAATTGTCTCTTCGTAATCAATACCATCCTACTGTGAGTATTTCTTTGCTACTAGTCTAGCCTTGTGCCTTTGTATACTTCCATCTGCATGCTACTTTGTTTTGAAAATCCATTTCAAGCCAATAGAACTTTTTCCATTAGGCAAGTCTATCAACTCCCAAAGTTTCATTTATTTGTATTGCAATGAGTTCTTCCTTCATTGCATCTTGCCACTGATGGAATAATGTCAACAAAGTGGAAGAGAAAGACTTGTATTTAGGATGAAAAATAACTAGCTACAGCACAGTTCGACTGGTTCCAAACATATATATATTACAATAGTTTTCTACCATGTTTCTAGTCAACAACTACCACCT
>NW_019250644.1:0-1300 GCF_002742605.1 Olea europaea var. sylvestris
CATGTTCAATCCATTTTTGTATACTTGCAACTCTGCTTTCATCGTCTGCGACCAAGTCCGCCAACGTAGCAAAAGACTGACACGGTTTGTCATACCTTAACTGCCTCAGGGTACTAGTCAACCCATCATAATGAACTGCAACCCTTGTGTGGGATCTACTTACATCTCATCGCCATCTCCGTAGTATATACCTATCCGATACGTGTTTGATGCCATTACGAATCAATATTGCAATCATGTGCCTGCATATTATTCCTCAAAATTCGAATAGGTGGCAACTGCAAACAATTTGGCAATCTTCTCGTTGAATAGATACAAAGAACATTTTTCTGTGCAATTGCTCATCGTTTATTTGTTCCTCGCATACCTTATATGTTGTCCCCAAACTTCCCTCTGAAGTCGAGATGAAGTCACAATAAAGCTTCCTGGTGAACTCTTCTTGAACTTCTCCAAACTTTGCAATGGTGTATACATCTTGAAATTGCTTCTCCATTTCATACCTCGTCGCACATGGTACCATTTGTGAGAAAGACTTGAAATCTACTTGAATCTCCTTCTCAACTTTATTCTTCAAAGCCCGTTCATATTGTTTGACAAACTGCTTTAACGAAGTCTTTGAATGCACATAGCCATCAAAGAACGCGTTCATACTTTCACTGCGTTGAGTTGTGGACATTCCTGCCCAGAAGCTGGTTTTGAAATAACACGTAACCCATTGGCATCTATTATCATACAGTCCCGACAACCATGCATTATCATGCAAATCATATGTATCAATCATTACCCTCCATCCATCTTCAAATTCTTGAACAAATTGTGAATCGTAAACCAAACCGTGTATAGCATGAAAAATTGAACCCTTGTCCATGTGATATCCAAACTTCTCCGATAACTTTTTCAATATATGCCACAAACACCATCTATGTTTCGTATCGGGGAACACAATTGCAATTGCATTTTGCATTGCCTTGATCAGTAATTATACCCTGGGGAGCTTTTCCATGCATACATTATAGCCATGTCCAAAACAGCCAGACGAATGTATCTGTATCCTCATTCGAGACCAGCCCAACTTATTGGTGAGATATGTGGTATCGAATGTGACGACATTGCCAAACTCTTTATACGCTTGCCTACTCCTATTATCTGCCCAAAACACATTCTTCAACCTTGAATCTTCATCCAGATCCATACTGAAGTAAAACCCGGTGCAACTAGCTTGCATTTTCGAAAAGTATGATTGTATTGCTGCAGCATCCCCTTCTCCAAGTCTCAGACGTCGAACTTGTTCAACATAGTT
>NW_019250645.1:0-1300 GCF_002742605.1 Olea europaea var. sylvestris
ATTCTTGACAATTATAACCACTTGAAAATCCTTTCCTTAAAAGTTGTTTAAAGGTTAGAGCTCCTAATGTGGTAGTACGATTAGTATCAGGCACCCTTCTAGTTATGACCCTTTTGTGTATTGAACAACTTGCGTATGGCTACACTTCCAGTAGAAGATCATTTGCAAAATCACCTAGATGGAAATATTGGATGGTACCATGGACATCGGTTCTGACAGCAGTGAATTATAATCACACTAATTGCATCCAAATTTCTATGTTGAGACTTGATTTTGTGGGCTTATAACCACTGGGAAACCCTCTAATTACAGGCAGATTAAGAAATTCTACCTAGGCTTCTCAAGTGATTCCTAACCGAAGCAGTTGTAAAATAATCTTGCAAGAACCAAAAATGACAAACACTATTTTCGTTAAACATCCTCACTCAATGAACTCCACAGTTGGCAGCAAGCATAATGAAAAAAGTGAGATATAACATGCACTCAACTACTTCCTACATAGAATTTGTCCATAAATCAAGTTCAGGGTAGATCCTTTGGACAATTTATGATCAAATGTAACCCTCCTTTCAATGAACGCATGAATGAGGTTAGAGGACCATTGATATTGAGGCTTTACTCATAGCAACAACAGCAGGTCATAAATTAAATTAGGTATGCATGTAGAAATGAACAATGATGAATATGTATATGCAAATAAACCATAAACTACACCAAATGAAAAGGCACATACCACATGCCAATCTTCCACCAGCATTGCCAGTGCTTAGACTAAGTTCATGACCACCTGCATGTGAAAAACCAAAGGTAGTGAGGGAGAAAGAGAATTTGAACACTGCAGGTGAAGAATGAGTATCATTCATAATCCTTTTAAAATTAAGATCGAGAAATTTTACCCTTTCCAAGGTCATCCTCAAGCTCATGAACCACAAAAGCTCTTCCAACAACAGAATTAGGACCACTCAATGGTATCTGCAAAATATAACCACAGATATCCCTTTAAGAATTATAAATCCTTTGATGGACTATAACTATGATGAGACAAACAAACACGGCAACAGAAATAGTTGCTTCAGGTAGAGATGTAGAGAGAACAACCTGATTGTCCACTATTGTGGCTTCAGCCACACCTGCATCAACGATTCAAGAAGCAAAATATAATGATTACCAATTTAAGTTAATAAATCAATGATTAAAAATGTACTAAGAAATTACCGTTGGTGTCAGCAACTATGTTTCCCAGGTCACCCGCATGGCGAACTTCATCCTCAGGAGCTCCATGTGTCAAACCATTTGGATT
>NW_019250646.1:0-1300 GCF_002742605.1 Olea europaea var. sylvestris
TGCTGGACAAAAAAATAACAAAGCAAAACCACACCAGGGGCAATTTTGTCATTTTTCGCGACAGTGTTGGAATTGCCCGAAATGTGGCAGGTTGATTGGAAACGGCCTGCAAAATTGGACACGGAGCACAGATTCGAGATCACGGGATTTTAGAAAAAGTCCTAAGTTTCGGCCGTCGAATATCGAATTTTCGTGTTAATTATATCAGGTTGAAAAAGTGCTGGACAGAAAATTAACAAAGAAAAATCGCACCAGGGGCAATTTTGCCATTTGTCGTGACAGTGTTAAAATGGGCCAAAATTTGGCAGGTTGATAGGAAACGGCCCGCAAAATTGGACTCGGGGCACAGACCCGAGATCATGGAATTTTACCCAAATTCCTTCGTTTGGGCCTCCGAATAATTATTTCCTTATTAATTATGTGGGATTGAAGAAGTGCTGGACAGAAAATTAACAAGGAAAAACTGCACCAGGGGTAATTTTATCATTTGTCGTGATGGTGTTGGAATGGGCAGAAATTTGGCAAGTTGATTGGAAACGGCCCGCGAAATTAGCCACGGGGCACAGACCCGGGATCGCGGGATTTTAGCCAAATTCCTTCGTTTGGCCCTTCGAATAATTAATTTCCAAATTAATTCTGTAAGGCTGAAGAAGTGCTGGACAGAAAATTAAGAAAGCAAAAACGCACCAGGGAGAATTTTGTCATTTTTCGCGATGGTGTTGGAATGAGCTGAAATTTGGCATGTTGATTGGAAATGGCCCGCAAAATTGGACGCGGGGCACAGATTCGGGATCACGATATTTTACCCAAATTCCTTCATTTAAGCCTCCAAATAATTAATTGCCTTGTTAATTTTGCTGGATTAAAGAAGTGCTCGACAGAAAATTAACAAAGAAAAACCGCACCAGGGGCAATTTTGTTATTTGTCGCGATGGCGTCGGAATGGGCCAAAATTTGGCAGGTTGATTGGAAACGGCCTGCAAAATTAAAATTGGGGCAGAGACCCTATGATCACAGGATTTTACCCAAATTCCTTCGTTTGGGCCTCCGAATATTAATTTCCTTATTAATTATGTCAGGTTAAAGAAGTGCTGGACAAAAAAGCAAAAATGCACCGGGGGCAATTTTGTCATTTTTCGCGACGTTGTCGGAATGGGCCGAAATTTTGCAAGTTGATTGGAAACGGCCCCCGAAATTGGACATGGAACATAGACCCGGGATCACGGGATTTTAGCCAAACTCCTTCATTTGGGCCTCCAAATAATTAATTTCCGTATTAATTATATCGGGTTGAAGAATT
>NW_019250647.1:0-1300 GCF_002742605.1 Olea europaea var. sylvestris
TCTTCGTCCGCCGACTCTCCAAGCATTCCAAATATGCAAGTGCTCATTCTTTCGAAAGATGGCCAACATCTCTCGTATGCCACTGTGAAGTCATGACTTCAATCCAAAACGGTCGCTACATTTCCAAAAAGTACTTATGGGCCCAAAACAGACATCGTGTGCAAAAGTTACGGTCAATTCTTCGTACGTCGACTCTCGAAGCGTTCCAAATATACAAGTGCTCATTCTTTCAAAAAATGGCCAAAATACCTCGTACCTCATGATGAAGTGGTGTGTTCAATCCAAAACGGTCGCTACATTCCCAAAAAGTACTTATGGGCCCAAAACGGACACTGTGTGCAAAAGTTACGCTCAATTCTTCGTCCGCCGACTCTCCAAGCGTTCCAAATATGCAAGTACTCATTCTTTCGAAAGATGGCCAACATCTCTCGTATGCCACGGTGAAGTCATGACTTCAATCCAAAATGGTCGCTACATTTCCAAAAAGTACTTATGGGCCCAAAACGGACATCGTGTGCAAAAGTTACGCTCAATTCTTCGTCCGCCGACTCTCCAAGCGTTCCAAATATGCAAGTACTCATTCTTTCGAAAGATGGCCAACATCTCTCGTATGCCACGGTGAAGTCATGACTTCAATCCAAAATGGTCGCTACATTTCCAAAAAGAACTTATGGGCCGAAAACGGACACCGTGGGCAGAAGCTACGCTCAATTCTTCGTACGTCGACTCTCGAAGCATTCCAAATATGCAAGTGCTCATTGTTTCGAAAAATGGCCAAAATCCCTTGTACATCAAGACGAAGTGGTGAGTTCAATCCTAAACGATCGCTACATTTCCAAAAAGAACTTATGGGCCGAAAACGGACACCGTGTGCAAAAGTTACGCTCAATTCTTCGTCCATCGACTCTCCAAGCGTTCTAAATATGCAAGTGCTCATTCTCTCGAAAAATGGCCAAAATCCCTCGTACATCAAGACGAAGTGGTGAGTTCAATCCTAAACGATCGCTACATTTCCAAAAAGTACTTATGGGCCCAAAACGGACATCGTGTGCAAAAGTTACGCTCAATTCTTCGTACGTCGACTCTCCAAGCGTTCCAAATATGCAAGTGCTCATTGTTTCGAAAAATGGCCAAAATACCTCGTACCTCACGATGAAGTCGTGAGTTCAATCCAAAATGATAGCTACATTTCCAAAAAGTACTTATGGGCCCAAAATGGACACCTTGTGCAAAAGTTACGCTCAATTCTTCGTCCATCGACTCTCCAAGCGTTCTAAATATCCAAGTGCTCATTCTTTCG
>NW_019250648.1:0-1300 GCF_002742605.1 Olea europaea var. sylvestris
CTTGACAACAATGCA
Source organism: Olea europaea var. sylvestris (assembly GCF_002742605.1). Classification (NCBI taxonomy): domain Eukaryota; kingdom Viridiplantae; phylum Streptophyta; class Magnoliopsida; order Lamiales; family Oleaceae; genus Olea; species Olea europaea. The sequence continues at coordinate 16 of NW_019250648.1, forward strand.
AGCATCAGACAATGTGTCAAAAATAAGTGTACAAATAGCAAAGTTCAATCGATAAAGACATTGCTACATGTACACTATGGTGTACACTTTAGTTTACACTTTGCCACGTGACATTACCCTGTTGGACAGTTTAAATTTCGATCAGTTTACCCTTCTAATTGACACTTGACAACAGTGCAAGTGTCAAACAACGTGTCAGAAATCAGTATACAAATAGTAAAGTTCAATCGGTAAGAACCCTGCTACATGTACACTTTAGTTAACACATTGCCACGTGACATTACCCTGTTGGACATTTTAAATTTCAAACAGTTTTCCCATCCAATTGACACTTGAAAACAATTTAAGTGCCAAAGAACAAGTCAGAAATCAATGTAAAAATAGCAAAGTTTAATCGGTAAGAACATTGCTACATGTACACTATGGTGTACACACTTTAGTTTAGATTTTGCCAGATGACATTAGCCTGCTGGACAGTTTAAATTTTAAATAGTTTTCCCATCCAACTGACACTTGGCAACAATGCAAATGTCAAACAACGTGTCAAAAATCAGTGTACGAATAACAAACTTCAATCTTTAAGAACCTTACTATAAGTACACTATGGTGTACACTTTAGTTTACCCTTTACCACATGTCAATACCCTGTTGGACAGTTTAAATTTCAAATAGTTTTTCCATCCAATTGACACTTGGCAACAATGCAAGTGTCAAACAACAGGTCAAAAATCAGTGTCCAAATAGCAAAGTTCAATCGGTAAGAACCTTGCAACATGTACACTATGGTGTACACTATAGCTTACACTTAGCCATGTCACATTACCCTGTTGGACAATATAAATTTCAAATAGTTTTCCTATCCAATTGATACTTGACAATGATACAAGTGTCAAACAACGTGTCAAAAATCAGTGCACAAATAGCAAAGTTCAATCGGTATGAACCTTGTTACTTGTATACTTTAGTTTACACTATACCACGTGTCATAACCCTGTTGGACAGTTTAAATTTCAAATAGCTTTTCCATCCAATTGACACTTGACAACAATGCAAGTGTCAAACAACGGGTCAAAAATCTGTGTACAAATAGCAAAGTTCAATCGGTAAGAACCTTGCGACATGTACACTATGGTGTACACTATAGCTTACACTTAGCCACGTCACATTACCCTGTTGGACAATATAAATTTCAAACAGTTTTCCTATCCAATTAACAATTGACAATGATGCATGTGTCAAACAACATGTCAAAAATCAGTGTACAAATAGCAAACGTCAATCGGTA
>NW_019250649.1:0-1300 GCF_002742605.1 Olea europaea var. sylvestris
TTCGCCGAAAATGATCAAACCTAAAGTTATCATGAAATCGAAAGCCACTTTTCATTGGCTCGATTCTAATCGAATTAGACTAGCAATTCGTCGAAAATGATCGAACCCGAACTATCATGAAATCAAAAATCACGTTTCATTGGCTCGATTCCAATCGAATTGCACTAGCAATTTTCGAAAATGATCAAATCCGAAGTAATCATGAAATCAAAAACCATTTTTAATTGGCTCGATTCCAATCGAATTACACTAGAAATTCGCCAAAAATGAACAAGTTCGAAGTTATCATGAAATAAAAAACTACTTTTCATTGGCTCGATTCCAATCGAATTAGACTAGCATTTTGCAAAAAGCAAACAAACCCGAAGTTATCATGAAATCAAAAGCCACATTTCATTAGCTCTATTCCGATCGAATTAGACTAGCAATTAGCCAAAAATGATCAATCCCAAAGTTATCACGAAATCGAAAACCTCTTTTCATTGGCTTGATTTCAATCGAATTAGACTAGGAATTTTTCGAAAACGATGAACCCCGAAGTTATCATGAAATCGAAAGCCGCTACTTATTGGCTCGATTCCAATCGAATTAGACTAGCAATTCGTCGAAAATGATCAAACCCAAAGTTATCATGAAATAAAAAACCACTTTTCATTGGCTGATTCCAATCGAATTAGACTAGCAATTAACCAAAAAGGAACAAACCTGAAGTTATCATGAAATCAAAAACCACGTTTCATTGGCTCGTTGTCAATCGAATTAGACTAGCAATTTGCCGAAAACGATCAAACTCGAAGTTATCATGAAATCAAAAACCACATTTCATTGGCTTCATTCCAATCGAATTAGACAAGCAATTTTTTGAAGACGATCAAAATCGAAGTTATCATGAAATCGAAAGCCACTTTTCATTGGCTCGATTCCAATCGAATAAGACTAGCAATTCACTGAAAATGATCAAACTCGAAGTTATCATAAAATCAAAAACCACTTTTTAATTGGCTCCATTCCAATCGAATTACACTAGCAATTCGCCAAAAACGAACAAACCCGAAGTTATCATGAAATTTTTCATTGGCCTGATTCCAATCGAATTAGAATAGCAATTCGCCAAAAACGAGCAAACCCAAAGTTATCATGAAATCAAAAACCACTTTTCATTGGATCGATTCCAATCTAATTAGACGAGCATTTCGCTTTAAAAAAACTCGAAGTTGGCATAAAATCCAAAACCACTTTTCATTGGCTCGATTCCAATCGAATTAGACTCGCAATTCGCCTAAAACGATAAAACCTGAGG
>NW_019250650.1:0-1300 GCF_002742605.1 Olea europaea var. sylvestris
CCGATCAACCTGCCAAATTTCAGCCCATTCCGAAACCGTCGCGAAAAATGACGAAATTGCCCCCGGCGCGATTTTTGTTTCCGGTCAACCTGCCAAATCTCAGCCCATTCAGACACCGTCGCGAAAAAAGACGAAATTGCCCCCGGAGCGATTTTTGTTTCCGATCAACCTGTCAAATTTCAGCACATTCCGAAACCGTCGCGAAAAATGATGAAATTGCCCCCGGCGCGATTTTTGTTTCCGATCAACCTGCCAAATTTCAGCCCATTCCGACACCGTTGCGAAAAATGATGAAATTGCCCCCGGCGAGATTTTTGTTTCCGATAAAACTGTCAAATTTTAGCCCTTTCCGATACCGTCGCGAAAAATGACGAAACTGCCCCCGGCGCGATTTTTGTTTCCGATCAACCTGCCAAATTTCCGCCCATTCCGACACCATCGCGAAAAATGACGAAATTACCCCCGGCGCGATTTTTGTTCCCGATCAACCTGTCGAATTTTAGCCAATTCCGACACAGTCGCGAAAAATGACGAAACTGCCCCCGGCGCGATTTTTGTTCCCGATCAACCTGTCGAATTTTAGCCAATTCCGACACAGTCGCGAAAAATGACGAAACTGCCCCCGGCGCGATTTTTGTTCCCGATCAACCTGTCGAATTTTAGCCAATTCCGACACAGTCGCGAAAAATGACGAAACTGCCCCCGGCGCGATTTTTGTTCCCGATCAACCTGTCAAATTTCAGCCCATTCCGACACCATCGCGAAAAATGACGAAATTGCCCCCGGAGCGATTTTTGTTTCCTATCAACCTGTCAAATTTCAGCCCATTTCAAAATCGTTGCGAAAAATGACGAAATTGCCCCCCGGCGCGATTTTTCTTTCCGATCAACCTGCCAAATTTCAGCCCATTCCGACACCGTCGCGAAAAATGACGAAATTGCCCCCGAAGCGATTTTTGTTTTCGATCAACCTGCCAAATTTCAGCCCATTCCGACACCATCGCGAAAAATGACGAAACTGCCCCCGGCGCGATTTTTGTTTCCGATCAACCTGTCAAATTTCAGCCCATTCAGACACCGTCGCGAAAAATGATGAAATTGCCCCCGACGCGATTTTTGTTTCCTATCAGCCTGTCAAATTTCAGCCCATTTCAAAACCGTCGCGAAAAATGACGAAATTGCCCCCCGGCGCGATTTCTTTCCGATCAACCTGCCAAATTTCAGCCCATTCCGACACCGTCGTGAAAAATGATGAAATTGCCCCCGGCGCGATTTTTGTTTCCGATCAACCTGCCAAATTT
>NW_019250651.1:0-54124 GCF_002742605.1 Olea europaea var. sylvestris
GTTAATCTCTAATGTTCGGTAGTGGAATTGGTCCTTTGACTTGAGGTCGTCATGGTACCTTATATGAGGATAGTCATACTTTGACGGTGTTGGATGTTGCTCTGAAAAGGGCCACTAATACGACATCGTTCGGGTACGTTAAGAATCGTATGAAGGTTGTGATTGATCAATAAAGGATTCATCACTCTTAGATAGTAGGAGATTATGATCTGCGTTTCATTCAATTAAGTTGATGATGAAATCCTTGGCCAAGGTGTACTCATAAGTCGAAAAGGAGTTTTCGACTTATATTGACTTAATAGTAGAGTGAAAGATATGATCTATGATCGAGATTGACACAATTCCATATCTCGTAATTGATCAAATCATATTGACGAAGGGATTATAGTCTCACTGTAAACGAACGAATTTGATTTTGTCATACCACCTGATATTTCCCGTCACATGTATTGCCCTGACACATTGCTAGATGTCAATCAAGGACGGCGAGTGTGAATTGACGATAAATTAAAAGGGTGTTTTAATTTATCAATTTTGATTAGATCAAAATAATATTTCACGTCGTTAGGCATCGTGGTCGAGAACCTAATGGGTCGCACACAAAAGAGAATTGGAAGATTGCAAATTACCAATTAGTTAATTTAACAATCGTTGGATAAATTAATTAATTGGATTTGTTATTTATATTCCCAAATTAATTAATTGGATTAATTAATTCACGGACCGGGTTTAATTAATCGGATTAATTAAATATTGGACCGGACTGGGCCAAGTCCGTTTGGGTTTATATAAATACATAGCTAGGGTTTGAGGTCCATATGAGTTTTCATTATTCTTGCTGGCACAAGAAAAAACCTTAGAGGCTGCAATCATATTCTCTGTGTGGATCATCGTTGGAGGCTGGACAATTGGACAGCTGTGGTGGCAAATCAAGGTTGATGGAACGAAAAGAAAAACAAAAAGATTGCAGATCTGAAAAGGTACAATCTTATCACAATTTCTATCTAAACACAAAGGCGATTCTTGGTGGGAATCGAAAATTATTTTAAATTCCGCTGTGCATGTATAAGTAGATTCCCAACAAATTGGATGGAAAAAGTGTTTAAAATTTACATTGTTCAATAGAGTAACGTCACATGGGAAGCTGTAAACTGAAGTGTACATCATAGTGTACATGTAGCAAGGTCCTTACCGATTGAACTTTGCTATTTGTACACTGATTTTTGACACGTACTTTGATACTTGCATTGTTGTCAAGTGTTAATTGGATGGGAAAACTCTTTGAAATTTAAACTGTCCAACAGAGTAATGTAATGTGGCAAAGTGTAAACTAAATTGTACACCATAGTGCACATGTAAAAAGGTTCTTACCGATTGAACTTTGCTAATTGTACACCAATTTTCAAAACGTTGTTTGGAACTTGCATTGCTGTCAAGTGTTAATTGGATTAGAAAACTGTTTGGTATTTAAACTATCCAACAGGATAATGTCACGTGACAAAGTGTAAACTAATGTTTACACCATAGTGTTCATGTAGCAAGGTTCTTAACGATTGAACTTTGCTATTTGTACACTGATTTTTGATACGTTGTTTGACACTTCTAGTGTTGTCAAGTATCAATTGGAAGGAAAATTTGTTTTAAATTTAAACTGACCAATAGGGTAATGTCATGTGGCATTGTGTAAACTAAAGTGTACACCATAGTGTACATGTCACAAGGTTCTTACCAATTGAACTATGCTATTTTTACAATAATTTTTGACACGTTGTTTGACACTTGTATTGTTGTCAAGTGTCAATTGGATAGGAAAACTCTTTGAAATTTAAACTGTCCAACCGCATAATGACCCGTGGCAAAGTCTAAACTGAAGTGTACACCGTAGTGTATGAGTCGCAAGGTTCTTATCGATTGAAGTTTACTGTTTGTACGCTGATTTTTGACACGTTGTTTGACACTTGTACTGTTATCAAGTGTCAATTGGATGGAAAACTGTTTGAAATTAAAACTATCCAATAGGGTAATAACACATGGCCAAGTGTGAACTAAAGTGTACACCATAGTGTACATATAGCTTGGTTCTTACCGATTGAACTTTGCAATTTGTATGCTGATTTTTGATAGGTTGTTTGACAATTGCGTGGTTGTCAAGTGTCAATTGGATGAGAAAACTGTTTGAAATTAAAACTATCCAATAGGGTAATAACACGTGCCAAAGTGTGAACTAAAGTGTACACCATAATGTACATGCCACAAGGTTCTTACTGATTGAACTATGCTATTTTTACACTAATTTTTGACACGTTTTTTGACATTTACACTGTTGTCAAGTGTCAATTGGATGAGAAAAGTGTTTGAAATTTAGTCTGTCTAATAGGGTAACGTCACGTGGCAAAGTTTAAACTAAAGTGTACACCATAGTGTACATGTAGCAAGGTCTTTACCGATTGAACTTTGCTATTTGTACATTGATTTTCTACACTTTGTTTGACGCTTGCATTGTTAACAAGTGTCAATTGGATGGGAAAACTGTTTGAAATTTTAACTTTCGAACAGGGTAATGTAACGGGGCAAAGTGTAAACTAATGTGTACTCCATAGTGTACATGTAGCGAGGTCCTTACCGATTTAACTTTTCAATTTGTACACTAAATTTTGACACGTTGTTTGATACTTGTATTGTTGTCAAGTGTCAATTGGATGGGAAATTTTTTTTGAAATTTAAACTATCCAACAAGATAATGTCACGTGGCAAAGTATAACCTAAAGGGTACACCATCGTGTACGTGTTGCAAGGTTCTTACCGATTGAACTTTAATATTTGTAAGTTAATTTTTGACACGTTGTTTGACACTTGCATTGTTGTCAAGTGTCAATTGGATGGGATAACTATTTGAAATTTAATCTGTTAAACAGGGTAATGTCACGTGGCAAAGTCTAAATTAAAGTGTACACCATAGTGTAAATGGAGCGAGTTCTTACCGATTGAACTTTGCTATTTGTACACTGATTTTTGACGCATTGTTTGAACTCTGCATTGTTGTCAAGTGTCAATCGGATGGAAAACTATTTTAAAATTTAAACTGCGCAACAAGGTAATGCCACGTGGCAAAGTGTAAATAAAAGTGTACACCATAGTGTGCGTGTCACAAAGTTCTTACCGATTGAACTTTTCTATTTGTACACTGATTTTTGACACGTTATTTGACACTTGCATTGTTTTCAATTTGACGGGAAAACTATTTTAAATTTAAACTCTCTAATAGGGTAATGACACGTGACAAAGTGTAAACTAAAGTGTACACCATAGTGTACGTGTCGTATGGTTCTTACCGATTGAACTTTGCTATTTGTACACTGATTTTTGACACGTTGTTTGACACTTGCATTGTTGTCAAGTGTTAATTGGATGGGAAATGTGTTTGAAATTTAAATTGTCCAACAGAATAACGTCACGTGGTAAGCTGTAAGCTGAAGTGTACACCATATTGTACATGTAGCAAGGACTTTACCAATTGAACTTTGCTATTTGTACACTGATTTTTGACACGTTCTTTGACCCTTGTGTTGTTGTCAAGTGTCAATTGGAAGGGAAAACTGTTTGAAATTTAAAATTTCGAACAGGGTAATGTCACGTGTAAAGTGTAAACTAAAGTGTACACCATAGTGTAAATGTTGCAAGGTTCTTACCAATTGAACTTTGTGATTTGTACACTGATTATTGACAAGTTGTTTGACAATTGCATTCTTTCCAAGTGTCAATAGGATGGCAAAAGTGTTTGAAATTTAAACTTTCCAGCAAGGTAATATCACTTGGTAAGGTGTAAACTAAAGTATACACTATTGTGTACATGTAGCAACGTTCTTACGATTGAACTTAGCTATTTGTACACTGAATTTTGATACGTTGTTGGACACTTGCATTGCTGTCAAGTGTCAATTTGATGGGAAAGCTGTTTAATATTTAAACTGACCAACGGGGTAATGACACGTGGCAAAGCGTAAATTGAAGTGTACACGATAGTGCACATGCGGCAAGGTGCTTACCGATTGAACTTTGCTATTTGTACAATGATATTTGACACATTGTTTGATACTTGCATTGATGTCAAGTGTCAATTGGATGGGAATACCGTTTGAAATTTAAACTGCCCAATAGTGTAATGTGACGTGGGAAAGTGTAAACTGAAGTGTACACCATAGTGTACATGTAGCAAGGTCCTTACCGATTGAACTTTGCTATTTGTACACTAATTTTCGACACGTTGTTCGACACTTGCATTGTTGTCAAGTGTCAATTGGATGGGAAAACTATTTGAAATTTCAACTATCCAGCAGGGTAATGTCACATGGTAAAGTGTAAACTAAAGTGTACACCATAGTGTACTCGTAGCAATGTTCTTACCGATTGAGCTTTGGTATTTGTACACTGATTTTTGAAACGTTGTTTGACACATGCATTGTTGTCAAGCGTCAATTGGATGGGAAAATTGTTTCAAATTTAAGCTGTCCAGCAGGGTAATGTCATGTTGCAAAGTGTAAACTAAAGTGTACACCATAGAGTACTTGTAGCAAGTTTCTTACCGATTAAACTTTGATATTTTTACATTGATTATTGACACGTTGTTTGACACTTGCATTCTTGTCAAGTGTCCATTGGATGTGAAAATTGTTCAAAATTTAAACTATCCAATAGGTTTGTCATGTGGCAAAGTGTAAACTAATGTTTACACCATAGTGTTCATGTAGCAAGGTTCTTAATGATTGAACTTTGTTATTTGTACACTAATTTTTGACACGTTGTTTGACACTTACAGTGTTGTCAAGTGTCAATTGGATGGAAAAACCATTTTAAATTTAAACTGACCAACAGGGTAATGTGACGTGGCATTGTGTAAACGTGTACACCATAGTGTACATGTCACAAGGTTCTTACTATCTGAACTATGCTATTTTTACACTAATTTTTGGCACGTTGTTTGACACTTGTATTGTTGTCAAGTGTCAATTGGATGGGAAAAGTTTTTCAAATTTAAACAGTCCAATAGGGTAACGTCATGTGGCAAAGTGCAAACTAAAGCGTACACCATACTGTAGATGTAGCAAGGTCCTTACCGATTGAACTTTGTTATTTGTACACTGATTTTCGACACGTTGTTTGAACTTGCATTGTTCTCAAGTGTCAATTAGATGGGAAAACTATTTGAAATTTATGTTGTCCACGAGGGTAATGTAACTTGGCTAAGTGTAAACTAATGTGTACTCCATAGTGTACATGTAGCAAGGTCCTTATCGATTGTACTTTTCTAATTGTTTACTAATTTTTGACACGTTGTTTTTGACACTTGTATTCTTGTCCAGTGTCAATTGGATGGGAAATTTGTTTGAAATTCAAACTGTCCAACAAGGTAATGTCATGTGGTAAGGTGTAAACTAAAGTGTACATCAAAGTGTACATGTAGCAAGGTCCTTACCGATTGAACTTTACTATTTGTACACAAATTTTCACCACGTTTTTTGATACTTACATTGTTGTCAAGTGTCATTTTGAAATTTCAACTGTCCAGCAGGGTATTGTCAAGTGGTATAGAGTAGACTATAGTGTACACCATAGTGTACATGTAGCAAGGTTCTTACGATTGAACTTAGCTATTTGTAAACTGATTTTTGACACGTTGTTTAACACTTGCATTGTTGTCAAGTGTCAATTTGATAGGAAAACTGTTTGATATTTAAACTGTCCAATAGGGTAATGTCACGTGGGAAGCTGTAAACTGAAGTGTATACCATAGTGTACATGTAGCAAGATTCGTAACGATTGAACTTTGCAATTTGCACCCTGATTTTTGACACGTTGTTTAACAGTTGCATTGTTTTCAAATGTCAATCGGATGGGAAATCTGTTTGAAATTTAAACTAACCAACAGGGTAATAACACATGGCAAAGCGTAAAGTAAAGTGTACACGATAGTCCACATGTAGCAAGGTCCTTACCGATTGAACTTTGCTATTTGTACACTGATTTTCGACGCATTATTAGACACTTGCATTGATGTCAAGTGTCAATTGGATGGGAATACCATTTGAAATTTAAACTGCCCAACATTGTAATGTCACGTGGTAAAGTGTAAACTGAAGTGTACACTATTGTGTACATGTGGCAAGGTCCTTACCGATTAAACTCTGCTACTTGTACACTGATTTTTGACATGTTGTTCGACACTTGCATTGTTGTCAAGTGTCAATTGGATTGTAAAAGTGTTTGAAATTTAACCTGTCGAAAAGGGTAACGTCACGTGGCAAAATGTAAACTAAAGTGTACACTATAACATACATGCAACAAGGTCCTTACTGATTAAACTTTGCTATTTGTACACTGAGTTTTGACACATTGTTTGACACTTGCATTATTGTCAAGTGTCAATTTTTGGGAAAACTACTTGCAATTTAAACTATCTAACAGCGTAATGTCACGTGGCAAAGTGTAAACTAAAGTGTTTTCACCGTACTGTACATGTAGTAGGCTCTTACCGATTGAACTTTGCTATTTAAACACTGATTTTTAACATGTTGTTTGACACTTACATTGTTGTCAAGTGTCAATAAGATGGGAAAATAGCTTGAAATTTAAACTGTCCAATAGGATAATGTCACGTGGCAAAGTGTAAATTAAAGTGTACACTATAGTGTACATGTAGCGAGGTTCTTACTGATTGAACTTTGGTATTTGTACGCTGATTTTTGGCATGTTCTTTGACACTTGCATTGTTGTCAAGTGTTAATTGGATAGAAAAACTGTTTGAAATTTAAATTGACCAATAGGGTAATGACACATGGCAAAGCATAAACTAAAGTGTACACCATAGTGGACATGTAACAAGGTCCTTACCGATTGAACTTTGCTATTTGTACATTAATTTTCGACATGTTGTTTGACACTTGCATTGTTGTCGAGAGTCAATTAGATGGAAAACTGTTTGAAATTTAAACTATCCAACAGGGTAATGTTACGTGGCAAAGTGTATACTAAAGTGTACACCATAGTGTACAAGTGGCAAGGTTCTTACCAATTGAACTTTGCTATTTGTACACTAATTTTTGACACGTTGTTTAACACTTGCATTGTTGTCAAGTGTCAATTGGATGGGAAAATCATTTGAAATTTAAACTGCCCAATAGGGTAACATCACGTGGCAAAGTGTAAACTAAAGTGTACACCATAGTGTACATGTAGGAAGGTCCTTACCGATTGTACTTTGCTGTTTGTACACTGATTTTCGACACGTTGTTTGACACCTGTATTGTTGTCAAGTGTCAATTGGAATGGAAAACTACTTGAAATTTAAACTGTCCAGTAGCGTAATGTCACGTGGCAAAGTGTAAACTAAAGTGTGTTCACCATAGTGTACATGTAGCAGGTTCTTACCGATTGAACTTTGTTATTTTTATGCATATTTTTCACACGTTGTTTGATACTTGCATTGTTGTCAAGTGTTAAATGGATGGGAAAATTGTTTGAAATTTAAATTATCCAACAGGGTACTGTGACGTGGCAAAGTACAAACCAAATTTTACACCATAGTGTACATGTAGCAATGTCCTTACCGATTGAACATGGCTAATTGTACACTGATTTTCGACACGTTGTTTGACACATGTATTGTTGTCAAGTGTCAATTGGATGGGAAAACTGTCTAAAATATAAACTATCCAGCAGGGTAATGTCACGTTGTAAAGTGTAACTAAAGTGTACACCATAGTGTACTTGTAGCAAGGTTCTTACCGATTAAACTTTTATATTTTTACACTAATTTTTGACACGTTGTTTGACACTTGCATTGTTGTCAAGTGTCCATTGGATGAGAAAATTGTTCGAAATTTAAACTATCCAATAGGTTTGTCACGTGGCAAAATGTAAACTAATGTTTACACCATAGTGTTCATGTAGCAAGGTTCTTAACGATTGAACTTTGCTATTTGTACATTGATTTTTGACAGGTTGTTCGACACTTGCATTGTTATCAAGTGTCAATTGGATGGGAAAACTATTTTAAATTTAAACTGACCAACAGGGTAATGTCATGTGGCATTGTGTAAACTAAAGTGTACACCATAGTGTACATGTCGCAAGGTTCTTACTAATTGAATTATGCTATTTTTACACTGATTTTTGACACGTCGTTTGACACTTGCATTATTGTCAAGTGTCAATTGGATGGGCAAAGTTTTCAAATTTAAACAGTCCAATAGGGTAACATCACATGGCAAAGTGTAAACTAAAGTGTACACCATAGTGTACATGTGGCAAGGTTCTTATCGATTGAACTTTGCTATTTGTACACAGATTTTCGACACGTTGTTTGACACTTATATTATTGTCAAGTGTCAATTGGATGGAAAAACTGTTTGAAATTTAAACTATCCAACAGGGTAATGTCACTTGGGAAAGTGTAATCTAAAGTGTACACCATAGTGTACATGTAGCAAGGTTCTTAACGATTGAACTTTGCTATTTGTACCCCGATTTTTGACACGTTGTTTGACAGTTGCATTGTTGTCAAGTGTCAATCGGATGGAAAAACTGTTTGAAATTTAAACTGACCAACAGGGTAATGACACATGGCAAAGTGTAAACTGAAGTGTACACGATAGTCCACATGTAGCAAGGTCCTTACCGATTGAACTTTGCTATTTGTACACTAATTTTCAACGCATTATTAGACACTTGCTTTGAGTCAAGTGTCAATTTGATGGGAATACCATTTGAAATTTAAACTGCCGAATAGAGTAATGTCACGTGGCAAAGTGTAAACTGAAGTGTACACCATTGTGTACATGTCGCAAGGTCCTTACCGATTGAACTTTGCTATTTGTACACTGACTTTTGACCCGTTGATCGACACTTGCATTGTTGTCAAGTGTCAATTGGATGGGAAAACTGTTTTGAAATTTCAACTATCCAATAGGGCTATGTCACATCCTAAAGTGTAAAAGAAAGTGTACACCATAGTGTACTTGTAGCAAGGTTCTTACCGATTGAGCTTTGGTATTTGTACACATATTTTTGAAACATTGTTTGACACATGCATTGTTTTCAAGTGTCAATTGGATGGGAAAACTATTTGAAATTTAAACTGTCTAGCCGGGTAATGTCATGTGGCAAAGTTTAAGCTAAAGTGTACACCACAGTGTACATGTAGCTAGGTTCTTACCGATTGAACTTTCCTATTTGTACACTGATTTTTGACACGTTGTTTGACACTTGCATTGCTGTCAAGTGTCAATCGAATGGGAAAACTGTTTGAAATTCAAACTGTCCAACAGGGTAATGTCATGTGGCAAAGTGTAAACTAAAGTGTACACTATAGTGTACATTTAGCAAGGTCCTTACCGATTGAACTTTGTTATTTGTACACAGATTTTCAACACGTTGTTTAACAATTGCATTACGAACAAGGTAATGACACGTGGCAAAGCGTAAACTGAAGTGTACACCATAGTGTACATGTCGCAAGGTCCTTACCGAGTGAGTTTTGCTATTTGTACACTGAGTTTTGACACGTTGTTTGATACTTGTATTGATGTCAAGTGTCAATTGGATGGAAAAATTGTTTGAAATTAAAAACGTCCAACAGGGTAATGTCACGTAGCAAGGTGTAAACTAAAGTGTACATGTAGCACGGTTCTTACCGATTGAACTTTGCTATTTATACACTAATTTTCGCCACGTTGTTTGACACTTGCATTGTTGTCAAGTGTCAATTGGATGGGAAAACAGTTTGAAATTTCAACTGTCCAGCAGGGAAATGTCACGTGGTATAGAGTAAATTATAGTGTACACCTTAGTGTACTTGTAGCAAGGTTCTTACCGATTGAGCTTTGGTATTTTTACACCGATTTTTGAAATGTTATTTAACAATTGCATTGTTATCAAGTGTCAATTAGATAGGAAAACTGTTTGAAATTTAAACTATCCAGCAGGGTAATGTCACGTGGCAAAGTGTAAACTAGTACACCATAGTGTACATGTAGCAGGTTCTTACCAATTGAACTTTGCTATTTTTACACTGATTTTTGACACTTTGTTTGACACTTATATTGTTGTCAAATGTCAATTGGACGGGAAAATTGTTTGAAATTTAAACTATCCAAGTGGTTATTGTCACGTGGCAAAGTGTAAACTAAAGTTTACACCACAGTGTACATGTAGCAAGGTTCTTAACGATTGAACTTTGCTCTTTGTAAACTGATTTATGACACGTTGTTTGACACTTACAATGTTGTCAAGTTTCAATTGGATGGGAGAATTGTTTTAAATTTAAACTGTCCAGCTGTGTATTGTCACTTGACAAAGCGTAAGCTAAAGTGTAGACAATAGTGTACATATAGCAAGGTTCTTACCGATTGAACTTTGCTATTTGTACACAATTTTTGAGACGTTGTTTGACACTTGCATTGTTGTCAAGTGTCAATCAGATGGGAAAATAGTCTGAAATTGAAACTGTCCAATAGGGTAATGTCACGTGACAAAGTGTAAACTAAAGTGTACACCACAGTGTACATGTAGCAAGGTCCTTACCGATTGAACTTTACTATTTGTACATTGATTTTTGACACGCTGTTTGACACTTGCATTGTTGTCAAGTGTCAATTGGATGGGAAAACCATTTGAAATTTAAATTGCCCAATAGGGTAACGTCATGTGGTAAAGTGTAAACTAAAGTGTACACCATAGTGTATATGCAGCAAGGTCCTTACCAATTGAACTTTGCAATTTGTACATTGATTTTCGGCACATTAATTGACCCTTGCATTGTTGTCAAGTGTCAATTGGATGGGAAAACTATTTGAAATTAAAACTGTCCAACAGGATAATGTCACGTAGCAAGGTGTAAATTAAAGTGTACACCATAGTATACACGTAGCAAGGTCCTTGCCAATTGAACTTTGCTATTTGTACACTAATTTTCGCCACGTTCTTTGACACTTACATTGTTGTCAAGTGTCAATTGGATGGAAAAACTGTTTGAAATTTTAACTGTCCAGCAACGTAATGTCGTGTGACAAAGTGTAAACTAAAGTGTATTCACCCTAGTGTACATCTAGCACGTTCTTACCGATTGAACTATGCTATTTATACACTGATTTTTAACACGTTGTTTGACAATTACATTGTTTTTAAATGTCAATTGGATGGGAAAACTGTTTGAAATTTAAACTATCCAACGGGGAAATGTCTCGTGGCAAAGTGTAAACTAACGTGTACACCATAGTGAATATGCAGCAAGGTTCTTACGATTGAACTTAGCTATTTGCACATAGATTTTTGACACGTTGTTTGACTCTTGCATTGTTGTCAAGTGTCAATTTGATGGGAAAATTATTTTATATTTGAACTGTCCAAGAGGGTAAAGTCACGTGGGAAGCTGTAAATTGAAGTGTTCACCATACTGTACATGTAGCAAGGTTCTTAACGATCGAACTTTGCTATTTGTATATTATTTTTTGACACGTTGTTTGACACTTGCATTGTTGTCAAGTGTCAATTAGATGGAAAAACCATTTTGAAATATTAACTGTCCAATAGGGTATTGTCACGTGGCAAAGTGTAAACTAAGTGTACACCATAGTGTACATGTAGCAAGGTCCTTACTGATTGAACTTTGCTATTTGTACACTGATTTTCGACACTTTTTTGACACTTGCAATGTTGTCAAGTGTCAATTGGATTGGAAAACCATTTGAAATTTAAACTGCCCAACAAGGTAATGTCACGTCGCAAAGTGTCAACAGAAATGTACATCATAATGTACATGTAGCAGGGTCCTTACTGATTGAACTTTGCTGTTCGTACATTTATTTTTGACACGTTGTTTGACACTTGCATTGTTGTCAAGTGTCGATTGGATGGGAAAACTGTTTGACATTTCAACTATCCAGCATGGTAATGTCATGTGGCAAAGTGTAAACTAAAGTGTACACCATATTGTACTTGTAGCAGGGTTCTTACGATTGAGATTTGGTAATAGTACACTGATACTTGACACGTTGTTTGACACTTGTATTATTTTCAAATGTCAATGGAATGGGAGAACTGTTTGAAATTTAAACTGTCCAGCAGTGTAATGTCACGTGCGAAAGTGTAAACTAAAGTTTACACCATAGTGTACATGTAGCAAGGTCCTTACCAATTGAACTTTGCTATTTGTACACTGATTTTCGACATGTTGTTTGACACTTGCATTGTTGTCAAGTGTCAATTGATTGGTAAAAGTGATTGAAATTTAAACTGACCAAAAGGGTTACGTCACGTGGCAAAATGTAAACTAAAGTGTACACTATAGTGTAGAGGTAGCGAGGTCCTTACCAATTGAACTTTGCTATTTGGACACTGATTTTTGACACGTTGTTTGACACTTCCATTGTTCCCAAATGTCAATTGGATGGGAAACTGTTTGAAATTTAAACTGTCCAACAGGGTAATGCCACGAGGGAAAGTGTAAACTAAAGTGTACACCATAGTGTACAGGTAGCAAGGTCCTTACCGATTGAACTTTACTATTCGTACGCTGATTTTCGACACGTTGTTTGACACTTGCATTGTTGTCCGGAGTCAATTGGATGAAAAAACTATTTGAAATTTATACTGTCCAATAGGGTAATGTCACTTGGAAAAGTGTAAACTAAAGTGTACACCATAGTGTACATATAGTAAGGTCTTTACCGATTGAACTTTGCTATTTGAACACTGATTTTCGACACGTTCATTGACACTTGCATTGTTGTCAAGTGTCAATTGGATGGGAAAAATATTTGAAATTAAAACTATCCAACAAGGTAATGTCACGTGGCAAAGTGTACACCATAGTGTACATGTAGCAAGGTCCTTTCCGATTGAACTTTACTATTTGTACGCTGATTTTAGTCACGTTGTTTGACACTTGCATTGTTGTCAAGAGTCAATTGGATGGGAAAATTGTTTGAAATTTAAACTGACCAACAGGGTAATGACACGTGGCAAAGCGTAAACTGATGTTTACACCATAGTGTACATGTCGCAAGGCTGTTATCGATTGAACTTTGCTATTTGAACAATGATTTTCGACACGTTCATTAACACTTTCATTGTTGTTAAGTTTCAATTGGATGGGAAAAGTGTTTTAAATTTAAACTGTCCAACAGGGTAACATCACGTAGCAAAGAGTAAACAAAAGTGTGCATCATATTGTACATGTAGCAAGGTTATTATTGATTGAAGTTTGCTATTTGTACACTGAGTTTTGACATGTTTTTGACACTTGCATTGTTGCCAAGTCTCAATTGGATGGGAAAACTGTTTAAAATTAAAACGAGCCAATAGGGAAATGTCACTCTGTAATGCCCCAACCCCTAGTGGACCGAAACACTACTTACTTTACTTAGTTTAACCGGTGGTTTCGTAACAAGTGTATACGTTTTAGCGGGAGCTTACATCATACTTATAATAATTTAAATAACAATACTTCAAATACTTTAAACAAAAACACTAAATCATTTTTCAAAACAACAAAATGTAATTTATTTGAAGAAAACATAACTTGTTCTCGCATTCTGCATTATTCAAAACTTTAAAAAAATAACATTGGAAAATATTTCATAAAAATAAATCCAAATCACTTATTCACCGGATTTCCATGGGCTCGTTGCATCACTCTCCATCTTCTTCTCCATCCATGCCCAAGGTAGAATTCCTTCAATCTGTAGAGATGGGATTAAAGCCGTGAGTTGAAAAACTCAATAGGTGTCATAGGTGCATTCGTGATCAAGCTATACATTTCAAAACATTAACTTTATAACTTTTCATACATGCCGTACCCGGAGGCACCATTTGACATGAAGGGGTATGCCGTACCCAAGGACACCATTTGACATACGAACATTTCTTCAACATAGAGGGATATGCCTTATCGGAGTACCATTTGACATACAACCATTAACATAGAGGGATATGCCGTACCGAAGTACCATTTGACATACAAATATTAACATGAATCGAAACTTATAACTTAACACGATTAAACACATTGCACCTCTACCTACCTTGATTGATGCTTTTGAAATTTTGAAAATTTGGATTGAAAACTTCGATGAAACTTGGACGTTGAAAGAAATGCACTCCTTGGATGTTTGAAAACCGTTGAGAATTGATGCTTGAAAACACTTATTAAACTTCTAGGAAAAATAGTTTTCCTCCCTCTCTTTTTCTCTCTTGGAAACACTTTCTTTAGTATGTAAGAGCTTTTGGTGTGAGAAAAAAATAAGTGAAATGAGGTCTCTATTTATAGGTAAATATCCCATAACTTAAACTAAATGAAGGGTCAAATTTCATTTAAGAGAGAAAACATGGGTGCCATTTAAGTTTGAGGTTAAATGCTTCAATTTAGTGGGGTTTTTATTGCTAAAAACGTGGGTGGCCCTTTGAGAAAATAATTGATGAACATAAATATTTAAATTCTAGAGAAAAACAAGAATTTTCATTTCAGGCAGCTTCGGTCGATCGGTTGTAGTCCGGTTGACGCTGCACAGCCTTCAGTGTTTCTATCATAATGTCTTCTCCCGACATTCGATTGAGGTAATTCAAAGTGCATTGTAAAGCTAACTCAAAGAGATACAACTTTTATTTAGATAGCATTTTCCAAATTGAATGTTTCCTATTTCGAAAATGGGTCTCAAATGAGACTAAAAATCTGAAGTATACTTTAGTCATCCAATATTCATGTCTTAGTGCCACTAAGGTGTCTAGAATTATTTGGGGTTCTACATCCCCCACACCTTAATTAAAATTTCGTCCCCGAAATTTACCTTCTGATTGGGTGAATAGTGTTGGATACTTGTCTTTGGCTTCTTCTTCTTTTTCCAAAGTGGCTTCTTCTACGCCGTGATGATTCCACTATATCTTAACCAGCTGAATCTCTTTATTCCTCAGTTTATGCACTTTTCGATCCAATATCTTGATCGATAGTTCCTCGTACGACAAATCTTTCTGTACCTCCAAGGTTTGATAACTCACTACATGATTAGGATCATGTACATACTTCTTTATCATCGATATATGGAACACATTGTGCACTGTCAATATTCAAGTGGGAAAGCTAGTCGGTAAGCCACATTTCCGACTCTATCAAGTATCTTGAAAGGTCCGATATACCGGGGTCGTAGCTTGCCTTTCTTTCCAAATCTAAGTACACTTTTCATCGGTGCTACTTTCAGAAACACTTTATCCCCAACTTAGAATTCTAAATCCTTCCTCCTTGTATCTGCATAGCTCTTTTGTCGATCCTGTGCTGCCTTTATGTAGGGAATTTACTTAAACATGCACAGCGAAATTTAACAAATTTCAATTCCCATTCAGGATTCAGCTTTGTATTTTGATAAAAACTGTGATAAGAAATATACCTTTACTTGTAATTTGCAAACTCCTTCATGTTATTCCTTTCCAGCAGCTTGAATCTGTCTCTCACAACTGTCCAATTGTCCAGCCTCCAATGAAATCCACACAGAGAATAGACTACAACTGCTAGGGTTTATCTATTGTGCCAGCAAGAATAATGAAAACTTTATGGACCTCAAACCCTAACTATGTATATATATAAACCCAAATGGACCCAGCCCGGTCCGGTCCAATATTTAATTAATCCAAGCAATTAAACCCGGTTAATTAATTCAGGAATATAAATAACAAATTCAATTACTTAATTTATCCAACAATTGTTAAATTAACCAATTGACAATTTGCAATCTTCCAATTCTCTTTTGTGTGCGACCCATTAGGTTCCCGACCACGATGCCTAACGTCGAGAAATATTATTTTTATCTAATCAAAATTGATAAATTAATACACCCTTTTAATTTATCGTCAATTCACACTCGCCGTCCCTGATTGATATCTAGCAATGTGTCAGGGCAATACATGTGACGGGAAATGTCACGTGGTATGACAAAACCAAATTCGTTCGTTTGCCGTGAAACTATTATCCCTTCGTTAATACGATCCGATCAATTACGAGATATGGAATTGTGTCAATCTCGATCATTGATCATATCTTTCACTCCACTATTAAGTCAATATAAATCGAAAACTCTTTTTCAACTTATGAGTACACCTTGGCCAAGGATTTCATCATCGACTTAATTGAATGAAACGCAGATCATAATCTTCTACTATCTAAGAGTGACGAATCCTTTATTGATCAATCACAAGCTTCATACGATTCTTGACGTACCTGAACGATGTCGTATTAGCGGTCCCTTTCAGAGCAACATCCAACACCGCCAAAGTATGACTGTCCTCATATAAGGTACCATGACGACCTCAAGTCAAAGGACCAATTCCACTACCGAACGTTAGAGATTAGCCACTGACACTCAGATAGTTATCCATGTGGAATCTCTTAGCGGGTCCCCAATGTTTTGTTCTATAACAAAACATCCACGTGTTCATTTAAGTGTCACCAACCTTAAGCTCGTGAGATTAGCTACTTACTTCACAAGTAAGAAATGCCACACGTGATGGTCTAACTGTATTAACGATATTCGTATCTCATTATTACTTACGACCATGGTTTATTCAAGATCCAATTATATGTAATTTGTATCTCACAATCACAACTCCTTGTGATTAACAGATTACCTAAAATTGGATCTTCAGATTCTATTATTTAATACTATTTATTACAAAATTAATTTAAAAAAATAATAGATCTCGCCAAAATCAGATGCATTAAATATATTAAAAGTATTTACAACCTAAATCGATTGGATCTAGGAAATAACACTTACAGTTTATTCTTGCACAGATCTTATCGATTACCTCAACTATCCTTTCAACTATTTCTAGTCCTAAAACTCTCTTCTCTCCAACTTCATCCCAATGAACAGGGGATCTACATCTTCTACCATAGAGAGCTTCATATGGTGCCATTCCAATAGTTGCTTGAAAACTATTATTATAAGTGAACTCTACTAGAGGTAAGTATGACTCCCAATTACCTCCTAGATCTAAAACGTATGTTCTCAGCATGTCTTCCAAAGTTTGGATTGTCTTTTCAGACTGACCATCGGACTGAGGGTGATACGCTGTACTAAAGTTCAGCTTCGTTCCCATAGCTCCTTGTAGACTTTTCCAAAATTTGGACGTGAACCTTGGGTCTCAGTCAGACACAATGGATACAGGTACACCGTGTAATCTCACAACTTGGTTAATGTATAACTATGCCAATTGGTCTAAACTGAATGCCATTTTCACTGGAAGAAAATGAGCTGACTTCGTTAGTCGATCTACTACTACCCATATAGCATTATTTCCTCTTGCTGACTTTGGGAATCCAACCACAAAGTCCATTGTGATATTTTCCCATTTCTATTCAGGTATATATAGTGGATTTAATAGTCCAGCTAGTTTTTGGTGTTCTGCCTTAACCTGTTGACATACCATACACTTCTGTAAGTACAGCCCTATACTTCTTTTCATATTTCTCCACCAAAATGTATCTCGAAGATCTCGATACATTTTCATACCACCGGGATGTGCAGTTTACAGGGTGGAATGAGCTTCTTTCAATATCTTATTTCTCAAGGCTTTATCCTTAGGTATGCAAATTCTTCCTCTAAATATCAGTGCCTGATCCTCAGCTATTCCAAAGTCCTTTTTCTTATTGATATCAACTTCATTCTTAATCTTCTGCAAAAATGAGTCTTTATTTTGTGCTTCTATAATTTGATCTCTAAGAGTAGGTCAAATTATTAAAGCTGCTAGACGAGCAGTGACTTGTCCAAGTGTGGTAACCACTTCGATCTGCAACTTTTCCAAGTCCTTGACTAACTCCACTTGAGAGGTGCGTAGTGACGTCAATTGTCCCATTGATTTTCTACTTAGAGCGTCGACCACAACATTAGCCTTACCCGAATGGTAGTGAATAGTCCAGTTGTAATCGTTCACCAATTCCAACCATCGTCTTTGTCGCATATTCAATTCCTTCTGTGTGAAAAAATACTTGAGACTTTTGTGATCTGTGTAGATATCACACTTTCGTCCATACAAGTAGTGTCGCCATATCTTCAAAGCGTGTACTACCACTGCAAGTTCTAAATCATGCGTCGGGTAGTTCTACTCATGTTTCTTCAATTGTCTTGAAGTATAGGCTATCACTTTTCCATTCTGCATTAGTACACATCCCAATCCTCGCTTGGATACATCGCTGTATATAATAAACCCTTCTGTACCTTGAGGTATTGTTAATACAGGTGCTGATATCAACTTCTGCTTAAGTTCTTGGAAACTTTGTTCGCATTTTTCCATCCATTGAAATTTTACTCCCTTTCTTGTTAGCTGCGTCATTGGTCTAGCTATTTTGGAGAATCCTTCTATGAATCTCCTATAATATCCAGCCAATCCTAGAAAACTCCGTACTTTGCCAGCATTTGTTGGTGTTTTCCAGTTGGTTACTGCTTCTACTTTTGCTGGATCTACTTCAATCCCTTGGGCAGTAACTATATGTCCAAGAAATCCAACTCGTTCAAGCCAAAACTCGCACTTCCTGAATTTGGTATACAACTTCTCCTTGCGTAATACCTCTAAGGCTATTCTCAAGTGCTCTTCATGTTGCTCCTTACTCTTGGAAAATATCAGAATGTCATCGATGAAGACTATGACACACTTATCCAAGTATTGATGAAACACTCGATTCATTAGGTCCATGAACACTGCAGGTGCATTTGTTAGCACGGCATCACCGTAAACTTGTAGTGTCCATATCGAGTTCTAAAAGTTGTCTTAGGTATATCCTTTGTCTCTACTTTCAGTTGATGGTATCCCGATTGTAAGTCGATCATGGAAAATACCTTCGCTCCTTTCAGTTGATCTAATAGATCCTCGATACTTGGGAGTGGGTACTTATTCTTGATGGTTAATCGATTTATCTCCCTATAATCGATGCACATCCTCATGCTTCCATCTTTCTTCTTTACAAACAACACCGGCGCACCCAATGGAGATACACATGGTCATATGAAGCCCATATCTAGGAGTTCTTACAACTGCTTCTTTAATTCTTGTAGTTCCTTTGGGGCCATTTGGTATGGGGCCTTAGATACTGGTGCCGCCCTGGGAATTAGGTCTATGGTGAATTTCACTTGTCTATGGGTGGAATACCAGATAGATCTTCTAGAAACACATATACGAATTCTCGTACTACTGGTACATCTTCAACCCTTATTGTCTCTTGTTTCCCTCCTGAGATACTTACTAGATATCCTTGACTTGTTTATTTTCTCAACATCTTCTCAGCTTGTAAAGCCAATATTAGTCGAATATGGGGTTTCGTCTTCATTCCAAGGAATGAAAATGGTTCCTCTCCTAGTTTTTGAAATGATACTTCCATTTTCTTACATCGGATGGTAGCGTAATTACAACCTAATCAATCCATGCCTAGTATTACATCAAAATCCTTCATTTCTATCATATATAGGTTCGCTTCCATTGGTTTTCCCTCAACTTCGATACTTACTGACTTGGCTATTCTATCAGTATTCAAAGGGTTGCCCGAAGGAATACTAACTTCTATTGTACCTTCCAACTTATCACATGTAATACCAGATTTAGCCATAAAAGTTGTTGAAGCAAAGGAATGTGTAGCTCCTGAATCAAACAATACATACGCAGGTGTATTGGCTATCAGTAGAGTACCTGCTATGACATTAGAGTTTTCCTCTGCATCCTGTTGAGTCAATTCAAAAACTCGTGCTTTCCCTTTCTGGTTCTGGTCGCTGTTATCATCCTTCTTCTGGGTATGTGTGGGACAATCCCTAATGATATGTCCTGGCTTGCCACATCAGAAACAGACATTTTTCCCTTGTAAGCACTCGCCACGATGTGTCCTTCCACACTTAGAACAGGGCGCAATAACCAGCACAATGCTTTTGCTGGCATTGGCTCGCATTGGCTCTGCCGTTAGCTTTCTTGTTCTGCCACTTGCCTTTTCCCTTGTCCTGACCATTCCATTTCCTTTTTCCCATGTTACCATTGTCTGGTTGATTGAACAGTTGACCATGTTGTTGGGCGCTAGTCTTCTGGTACCAAATAGCATGAGCTCTTTCCAGTATTTCACGGTATGTGGTGAAGCGATGGGACATAAGTATCATGCTTATATCCGAGTTCAGCCCTTGTTCAAACCTTCGTACCTTCTTATCCTTCATATCCACCAGATGTGGAGCATACCTTGAAAGTTGATCAAATTTCCTCTCATACTCAGTCTGGGACATAGTCTTTTACTTGAGTTGGAGAAATTCACTTTCTTTGTGATCCCTTAAGGACTGGGGAAAGTACTTGTCCATTACTTCCCCTTTGAATTGCTCCCAAGTCAATTCTACTTGTTGCCCAGGGCTCCTTGTCCTTGATATTGAGTCCCACGAGTGACTTGCATCACTAGAGAACATGAACTCAGCACACTGGACTTTCTGAGCGTCTATGCACCCTATCAATCAGAATATATGCTCCAACTTGTGAAGCCACTCCTTGGCTGCAAGTGGATCAACTGCTTCGTTGAAGGTAGGGGGCTTGTGCCTTCGGAATTGGTCGACCACTGAAGCATGGTTTGGAACATTAAGAGCTAGTGGTAGGGGTTGAGCTTGGTTCAGGTTTTACTTGCCTAGGTCTTGAACTACTCGGAGGAGGTCTCTTATCAAGTTTTGGTTTGTACGGGCCATTTCCTTTAGACAAAACATATGGTTCTTATTAGTTTCATTCTTCGAATACTAAAGCAAAGAAGATAGTATTTTATTTCTTGACATAAGGGAAGATATTACAAGGATTTAAATCTAATCCCTATAAGTTCTAGGGATCTTCTTTGGTGGAGCTTCATCTTCGGAGGAGTCTTCTGCCTCTGGTCCCGACTCTATATCCATCTCAACCTGTGGCTTAGGCTCAGGATCATTCTCTAAATCATCCTCGGGTTCTTCTTCGAGATCTTCTTCCTCAGCCAAAGGTTCCTCCTCAGGCTCCTCATGGATTACATCATCCCACAAATCAATCAGGGCATGGCAATACCTCTCAAACTCAAACAGGTTTGGGTTGCCTTCTAACATTTCATCTCTAACCGTGACTCCCATATCTCCCCATTGAAGTGGAAGGGAGTGTATGAGGTTATTTATGGCCTCAATATGCGTGATCTCCATTCCAGCATTAACCACCGTCATGCATCTCTTATAGATGTCATACACATGTTCGCTAAGCGGTCGAATCGGATCAGTTACATAGTTTTCATAGGAATGAATAGCAATTCTACGGTTCAATGCTTTTCTATATGCCCTAGCCATTCTACGAGCCATATCTGTTGCATTTTCACATACATCATACTTTTTCTTTGCTTAAAGAAAACATGCAAATATTTAAACTTTCATATCAAGCAATTCCCTTTAAGCCCTTAGCTTTTGCCCAAGTCCATTACATATCTTTAAATAACACATCTTTAAATCATATCAAAGCATCATAACATAATCATTAACTTTAAACATGAACATACCTGGGCCATCGGATGAGATTGATGGATGGATGCACGATGCCATGGAATACCTTAAACTTCTCATTTTCCTTTTGTTTTTAAAAAAAAAATTCTTGGTCTACAGAACAGGCTAAACCATTTTTTTTTTGAAAAAAAACATGATCTACAGAACCGGCTAAACCGTTTTTTTTGAAAAAAAACATACTTGATCTACAGAACCGACTAAATCGTGCTCTGATACCACGCTATAACGCCTCAACTCCTCGTGAACCGGAACGCTACTTACTTTACTTAGCTTAACCGGTCGTTTAGTAACAAGTGTATACGTTTTAGCGGAAGCTTACATCTTCGGATAATAATTTAAATAACAATACTTCAAATACTTTAAACAAAAATACTGAATTATTTTTTAAAACAACAAAATGTAATTTATTTGAAGAAAACATAACTTGTTCTTGCATTCTACGTTATTCAAAACTTTAAAGAAATAACATTGGAAAACATTTCATAAAAATAAATCCAAATCACTTATTCACCGGATTTTCATGGGCTCGTTGCATCACTCTCCATCTTCTCCTCCATCCCCGAGGTAGAATTTCTTCAATCTGTAGAGATGGGATTAAACCCATGAATTGAAAAACTCAATAGGTGTCATAGGTGCATTCGTGATCAAGCTATACATTTCAAAACATTAACTTTATAACTTTTCATACATGCCGTGCCCGGAGGCACCATTTGACATGAAGGGGTATGCCATACCCGAAGGCACCATTTGACATACGAACATTTCTTCAACATAGAGGGGTATGCCGTATCGAAGTACCATTTGACATACAACCATTAACATAGAGAGATATACCCTACCGGAGTACCATTTGACGTACAAACATTAACATGAATCGAAACTTATAACTTAACACGATTAAACACATTGCACCTCTACCTACCTCGATTGATGCTTTTGAAACTTTGAAAACTTGGATTGAAAACTTCGATGAAACTTGGACGTTGAAAGATATGCACTCCTTGGATGTTTGAAAACCGTTGAGAATTGATGCTTGAAAACACTTCTTGAACTTTCAGGAAAAATAGTTTTCCTCCCTCTCTTTTTGTCTCTTGGAAACTCTTTCTTTAGTATGTAAAAGCTCTTACTTTTGGTGTGAGAAAAAATGAGTGAAATGAGGTATCTATTTATAGGTAAATATCCCATAACTTAAAGCAAATGAAGGGTCAAATTTCATTTAAGAGCGAAAACATGGGTGCCATTTAAGTTTGAGGTTAAATGCTTCAATTTAGTGGGGTTTTTATTGCTAAAAACGTGGGTGGCCCTTTGAGAAAATAATTGATAAAAATAAATATTTAAATTCTAGAGAAAAATGAGAATTTTCATTTCAGGCAGCTTCGGTCGACCGGTTGTAGTCCGGTTGACACTGCACAGCCTTCAGTATTTCTATCATAACTTCTTTTTCTAGTATCCGATTGAGGTAATCAAATGTGTGTTAGAAAGCTAACTCAAAGAGCTACAACTTTTATTTAGATATCATTTTCCAAATCGAATGTTTCCTATGTTGAAAATGGGTTTCAAATGAGACTAAAAATCTGAAGTATACTTTAGTCATCCAATATTCATATCTTAGTGTCACTAAGGTGTCTAGAATTATTTGGGATTCTACATACCTGCATTGTTGTCAAGTGTCAATTGGATGGAAAAATTGTTGAAATTTAAATTATCCAACAGGATAACGTCACGTGGCAAAGTGTACACCATCGCGTACTTATAGCAAGGTTCTTATTGAACTTTGTTATTTGTACACTGATTTTTAACGCGTTGTTTGACACTTGCATTGTTGTCAAGTGTCAATTGGATGGGAAAACTGTTTTAAATTTAAACTGTCCAACAGGGTAATGTCACGTGGTAAGGTGTAAACTAAATTTTGTACACCGTAGTGTACATGTACCAAGGTTCTTACCGATTGAACTTTGATATTTGTACACTGATTTTTGATACATTTTGATACCTGCATTGTTGTTAATTGGAAGTAAAAACTGTTTGAAATTTAAACTATCAAACAGGGTAATGTAACGTGGTAAAGTGTAAAGTAAAGTGTACATGTGGCGAGGTTCATACCGATTGAACTTTGCTATTTGTACACTAATTTTTGACAGGTTGTTTGACACTTGCATAGTTGTCAAGTGTCAATTAGAAGGGAAAATTGTTTGAAATTTATACTGTCCAATAGGGTAATGTCACGTGGCAAAGTGTAAACTAGAGTGTGTACACCATAGTGTACATGTAGCAAGGTTCTTACCCATTGAACTTTACTATTTGTACACATTTTTAACACGTTGTTCGACACTTGCATTGTTGTTAAGTGTCCATTGGATGGGAAAACTGTTTGAAATTTAAAATGTCCAAAAGGGTAATATCACGTGGTAAAGTGTTAACTAAAATGTACATGTAGCAAGGTTCATACCGATTGAACTTTGCTATTTGTACACTGTTTTTTGACATGCTGTTTGACACTTGCATTGTTGTCAAGTGTTAATTGGATGGGAAATTTTTTTGAAATTTCTACTGTCTAATAGGGTAATGTCACGTGGCAAAGTGTAAACTAAAGGGTGTACACTATAGTGTACATGTAGTCAAGTGTACACTGATTTTTGTTACATTGTTTGACACTTGCATTGTTGTCAAGTGTCAATTGGATGGGAAAACTGTTTGAAATTTGGGTTGTCCAAAAGGGTAATGTCACGTGGCAGAGTGTAAATTAAAGTGTACACCATAATGTACATGTAGCAAGGTTCTTATCGATTGAACTTTGCTATTTGTACACTGATTTTTAACACGTTGTTTGACACTTGTATTGTTATCAAGTATCAACTCGTTGGGAAAACTGCTTGAAATTTAGACTGTCCAACAGGGTAATGACACGGGGCAAAGTGTAAACTAAAGTGTACACTATAGTGTACATGTCGCAAGGTTCTAACTGATTGAACTTTGCCATTTGTACACAGATATTTGATACGTTGTTTGATACCTGTATTGTTGTTAAGTGTCAACTAGATGGAAAAATTGTTGAAATTTACACTATCTAACATGGTAATGTCACGTGGCAAAGTGTACACCATCGTGGGCTTATAGTAAGGTTCTTACCTATTGAACTTTGCTATTTGTACACTGATTTTTGATGCATTGTTTAACACTTGCATTGTTGTCAAGTGTCAATTGGATGCGAAAACTATTTGAAATTTAAACTGTCCAACAGGGTAATGTCACGTGACAAAATGTAAAGTAAAATGTACACCTTAGTATACATGTAGCAAGGTTCTTACCAATTGAACTTTTCTAGTTTCACCCTGATTTTTAACACGTAGTTTGACCCTTGCATTATTATCAAGTGTCAATTGGACGGGAAAACTATTTGAAATTTAAATTTTCCAGCAAGGTGATGTCACGTGGCTAAATGTAAAGTGAAGTGTACACCATAGTGTACATGTAGCAAGGTTCTAAACGATTGAACTTTGCTATTTGTACACTGATTTTTGACACGTTGTTTGACTCTTGCATTGTTGTCAAGTGTAAATTGGATGGGAAAACTATTTTAAATTTAAACTATCCAATGGGGTGATGCCACGTGGCAAATTGTAAACTAAAGTGCACACCATATTGTACATGTAGCAAGGTTCTAAACGATTGAACTTTGCTATTTGTACATTGATTTTTGACACATTGTTTGACACTTGTATGTTGTCAAGTGCCAATTGGATAGGAAAACTGTTAGAAATTTAAACTATCTAACAGGATAATGTTACGTGCTAAAGTTCAAACTAAAGTGTACATGTAGCAAGGTTCATACCGATTGAACGTTACTATTTGTACATTGATTTTTGATACATTCTTTGACACTTGCATTATTGTCAAGTATCAATTGGATGGGAAAACAATTTAAAATTTAAATTGTCCAATAGGATAATGTCATGTGGTAAAGTGTAAATTAAAGTGTACATGTGGCAAGGTTCTTACCGATTGAACTTTGCTATTAGTACACTGACTTTTGACAGGTTGTTTGACACTTGTATTGTTTTTAAGTATCAATTGAATGGGAAAACTGTTTGAAATTTAAACTGTCCAGCAGGGTAATGACACTTGGCAAAGTGTAAGCTTAAGTGTACACTATAGTGGACATGTCGCAAGGTTCTTACCGATTGAACATTGCTATTTGTACGCATTGACACGTTGTTTGATACCGACATTGTTGTCAAGTTTCAATTGGATGGAAAAACTGTTTGAAATTTAAACTGTCCAACAGGGTAATGTCACGCTGCAAAGTGTAAACCATAGTTTACATGTAGCAAGGTTCTTACCGATTGAACTTTGCTATTTGCACACTGATTTTTGACACGTTGTTTGACACTTGCATTTTTGTCAAGTGTTAATTGGATGGGAAAACTATTTGAAATTTAAACTGTCTAACAGGGTAATGTCATGTGGCAAAGTGTAAACTAAAGTGTGCAACATAGTATACTTGTAGCATGGTTCTTACCAATTGAACTTTTCTATTTTTACACCGATTTTTAACACGTGGTTTGACACTTGCATTCTTGTCAAGTGTGAATTGGATGGGAAAATTGTTAGAAATTTAAATTGTCCAACATGGTAATGTCACGTTGCAAAGTGAACACTAAAATGTACACCATAGTGTACATGTAGCAAAGTCCTTACCGATTGAACTTTGTTGTTCGTAAAACTAATTTTTGATACGCTTTTTGACGCTTGCATTGTTGTCAAGTGTCAACTGGATGTGAAAACTGTTTGAAATTTAAACTTTCCAACAGGGTAATGTCACGTGGCAAAGTGTAAACTCAAGTGCACACCATAGTCTATATGTGGCAAGGTTCTAAACGATCGAACTTTGCCATTTGTACACTGATTTTTTACACGTTATTTGACACTTGCATTGTTGACAAGTGTCAATTGGATGGAAAAACTATTTGAAATTTAAATTTTCCAATAGGGTGATGACACGTGGCAATGTGTAACCTAAAGTGAACACCATAGTGTACATGTAGAAAGCTTCTAAACGATTGAACTTTGCTAATTGTACACTGATTTTTGACACGTTGTTTGACACTTGCATTGTTGTCAAGTGTCAATTGGATGGGAAAAATGTTAGAAATTTAAACTGTCCAACAGGGTAATGTCATGTGGTAAAGTGTAAACTAAAGTGTACATGTAGCAAGGTTCATACCGATTGAACTTTGCTATTTGTACACTGATTTTTGACACGTTGTTTGACACTTGCATTGTTGTCAAGTGTCAATTGGATGGGAAAACAATTTGAAATTTAAATTGTCCAACAGGGTAATGTCACGTGGGAAAGTTTAAACTAAAGTGTACACCATAGTGTACAAGTAGCAAGGTCCTTACCGATTGAACATTGCAATTTGTACATTGATTTTTTACACGTTGTTTGCACTTGCATTGTTGTGAACTGTCAATTGGATGGTGAAACTGTTTGAAATTTAAACTGTTCAACAACGTAATGTCACGTGGCAAAGTGTAAACTAAAGTGCAGACTATAATGTACATGTAGCAAGGTTCTAAGCGATTGAACTTTGCTATTTGTACGCTGATTTTTGACACGTTGTTTGACACTTACATTGTTGTCAAGTGGTAATTGGATGGAAAAACTATTTGAAATTTAAACTGTCCAACAGAGTAACGTCACTTGGCAAAGTGTAAACTAAAGCGCACACCATAGTATACATGCAGCAATGTCCTTACCGATTAAACTTTACTTTTTGTAAACTGATTTCTGACAGTTTCTTTGACACTTGCATTGGAGTCAAGTGTTAATTGGATGGGAAAACTGTTTGAATTTTAAACTGTCCAATAAGGTAATGTCACGTGGTAAAGTGTAATGTAAAGTGTACATGTAGCAAGGTTCACACCGATTGAACTTTGCTATTTGTACAATGATTTTTGACAGGTTGTTTGACACTTTTACAATCGTCAAGTGTCAATTGGATGGGAAAACTATTTGAAATTTATACTATCCAATAGGATAATGTCACTTGGCAAAGTGTAAGCTAAATTTTGTACACCATAGTGTGCATGTAGCAAGGTTCCTACCGATTGAACTTTGCTATTTGTACACTAATTTTTGACCCATTGTTTGACACTTGAATTGTTTTCAAGTGTTAATTGGATGAATAAATTGTTTATAATTTAGGCTGTCTGTTCGTCAAAATCCCGCAAGCGTACGGGTTCATTGTACAAGTAATAATCGTGATGAGAGAGTTATCGTCCCACAGGGAATAAGGATCAATTTTAGTATATTTGATATATTTAATTCGTATTTATAACTAAAAGACGATCAAGGGAATAGCTAAATAATTTTTATAACTAAAACTTATGAAAATAATTAAATTTGGTTTAAAAATTCAAATGTGTAAACGTATTGGATTTCCGACACCATTGATAAATTCTTAGTTCTAATTCTCAACCAATAATAATTATCTCAATTTATGCAATTGCAACGATCGATAATTCCGTTTTTATTTATTTATTTATTATTCTTTTCCAAGATATAATAAACCTATGATTACCACGAGACGATCCTATTCCTACTCCGAAATCATATGGCAAACATGCATTGACAATTAGGATTATCATATAAGATCGCACATGCCACAAATACTATTCCTAATATTTATTGTTCATGTGTCTCAATAATAGTGTTCTACCTATCGTGAGTTTTTCAACACTACGAAAAAGTAACTTATTATCCTAATGGTGCACAAACATTAAAACAATCTAACTATGCATACTATTGGAATCACAACGCAATGATTAACATAAAAACATAGGTCTCGAATTAAAACTAAAAATTAAACAATTTTGTCATCATCCAATATGTGAAAAGGAATTAGCGAAACATGATACGAGAATTAAATAAATAAAAGTGAAAGGAGATCACCAATTGACGGAGCATTATTAATTTTTCCTTAAGTGAATTTGTCGTGGCCTTGCTGTTTCTTCAGAATTCCCTTCAATTTGCGTGTTTATTTCTCAACTTTATGCCCAATTCAGCCGTCACCTTTGTCCCCTAATTGGTATGTAAATCAATCTCCAAGCAACTGCCTTTTAATTGTATGTATCTCTCAATAATTCCCTAAGCTGCCACCTTATATTTCCAACAGTAGCCGCCTAATATTCTTTCCAAAAAACTCCAATTCAGCTGCAATTTTTTTCCAGACTTGATTCACAATTGTTGGCCACTGTTTGCACGTTTCCTTAAATCCTCACTTTCCTGTCTTTTGTTGGCTAGTATCTATATTTACTTAGCAAAAAAGGCAGCTCTCTCTTCTCCAAATAAGCATAGAAATCATCCAATGTTTGTAGGTTTTCCCTCTAAAATTTATTTCTAGCCACTCATATGCGTGTATGTATATATATTACTGTAGAAACAGTCCTCCTTAAGCTGTTGTCAATGTTTTTTTCTCCCCCAAGGTCGCCGCCAAATTGTGTGATTTGTATCTCCAAAGTTGCAGCCACTAATCTAGTCTATGAATTGGTAAATTCAGCAACTTGTTTTAATTCACCAGCAGCCGGCAGTTTTCTTTCTCTTTTTCCTCCCTTCCATCCGTCTCTCTTCTCTAGGTTTTCTCCCCCTATTCTTTCGGTAAGTGCATGTATATATACTTGAAATAAGCCAACTAACTTGACCAAAAAGAAACCCAAATTCAGCCCCATGCAGCCCTTTTAGTTGTAACCCAATTGGAAGTCCAATTGAGGCCCATTAATCAATTATTTCTCTCCAAGTACTCAATCTTCAAAGCGAAGCAAATCAGTCCTTCCATTTTTATAGTTACTTTGATTCCCAAAAATTGTATCCAATGGCCAATTTAATCCACATACTTTGGATTTTGCTATTTCCGCCCTTTTTGCTTCTTTCCTTCCATTCCTTTTTATTCGTAGAGTTTCACCTATTAAATGTAAAATATAACAATTTAGAATGTATTTTGTCAAAAGACTACCAAATATCGCTATTTTAGAGTCCCGAATAAGTGTATAAAATATACTTATCAAATATCCCCAAACTTAAACATTTGTTTGCCCTCAAAAAAAACTATTACATAAATAACAACAAACATACAAAAATATTTGGTTAGACCATTTAGCTTTTTTTTTACCTCAAGATTTGAAATCATGGCATTAGATCTACATACTGCCTCAAAGTGACAATACCAAACTAATATCCATTTTTTCAATGCAAAACCGACGTGTGTGTGTGAAGAACTAAGTAGACATTAATGAATTTTCAAGTTGTTCCCATTCCCGACCCTCTATGGTCAAATATATTTTTTCATCTCCCATAAGATTCACACACTCCAAAACTTATTCTTTTTACACTCTTTTTCGAGTGTGTGATCTAAGATTGAATTTTTATCACTATCCTCACCTCTCCAATTCAGGTGGATGTCACCAGTTGTAAGTTAACACATCAATGAATAATGATTCTCAAATTATTTGATTGCTTCGACTGCCAAGATTCAATTAGGTTAATTATCCTTTATTGAAAGTCAAGTTCTCTCAAACAAGTGTTGGGACTTACAAGACATTTAGTACTTTTTTTTTTTGGCACTCTCCCTTAAGCTTTCTAGATGACTCATGTAGCAGGCTTTAGGCTGATGACTCCCAAATCAGATGACTTTAGGGCACCAGGTTTTCAAATACCCTTACAGGCTTAATTACCCGAGTCAAAAAGGCTTCGAAGAGAGCAATTTTTTTTTAGAGCAATTTTATCTCTAATTACCTTTTAAATGACCCTTGTAACGAGCTTTAGGCCGATGACTCCCAACTCAGATGACTTTAGGGCACCAGGTTTTAAGATACCCTTGCAGGCTTAATTGCTCGAGTCATAAAAGATCAAATTAAATTTCAAAATATATGCCTCGATTAGTGCAATGCTCCTTATCACACACCTATTCAAGCAAATCGACCTCCAATTTAAGACTTTCACCTAATTTTATCCTATTAGTCTCAAACCATCCACACAAAATTTTCACACAAGGAATCCACATTCACATCCGCATTTTCCTACAACAGTAAGATCTTTCCAAATTGTACTAAAGTTGGTCTAAGGATAATTGGTTAGTATGGTTTTGGTAAAGCATCTATGTCCAACTTATTCAATCTATCAAGTGCATGAATCAACTTACTTCATCATAATGTCAAACTCAGTTCTAGTGCATGTATAATATCAAGTTTTGCAAGTTCAAGTTTCAATCAATCTAGCATGCTTCCTATCCACAGTTCATAAATTAATGCCAAATCTCAAATTTAATCATCATTGTCAGCCAAACCATCTAACCCACACAAACACACAATAAAAAATAAGTAAAAATAAATGAAAATTTAACGATTTTTTTAAAATGTTTTTTTTTGTAACATATGTAAACAACGCACGAAAACATACGAAAACCAAAAACACAAAGTGTTTCCCAGTTTTTTTTTTGGTAACATATGTAAACAACGCACGAAAACAAAAAATACAAAGTGTTTCCCACCCCCAAACTTAAGTTCGACATTGTCCTCAATGTCTTAAAACATGATTAAGAATATAAGGGG
This sequence comes from Olea europaea var. sylvestris, assembly GCF_002742605.1. Lineage (NCBI taxonomy): Eukaryota > Viridiplantae > Streptophyta > Magnoliopsida > Lamiales > Oleaceae > Olea > Olea europaea. The sequence continues at coordinate 31,170 of NW_019250651.1, forward strand.
ATGGGGAAGAAAAGGACGAAGGTACTCCCTGAATTTTTCTATTGAATGTGGAAGATACTGTAGGTGACGGCCAGCTAATCTTTCTTATCATGCTTTCCCCTTGGTCGATGTTGGTTTGAGTGTTCCACGACGTCATTTTCCTGCATATGGCAATCAAATCAAACAATAGGGATCAAATAATCCAAAACATGTGTTACTCAGCCCAAACACTCGAAATAACCAACATTATATTTAAGGGCCTCGGTGAAAGCATGATTGGATGATGACACCACATAAATTAAACGTGCCTAAATCTAATGCAACTAATAATTAAAAGAAATCTATATGCAATGCGATGTGAAAAACAAAATAAAATAAAAGGTTTAAAATTTGGATTGCCTCCCAATAAGCGCTTAATTTATAGTCTTTAGCAAGACTTTGTAGTCCTGGCTACTCTACATTATCAAGTGGTACGGTTGTTTTTTCAGTGGAGTAGTCACCTCCCCAATAAGCTTTCAACCGTTGTCCATTTACTTTGAACCTCCTTTGTTGATCTTGAGACACCACTTCCACAGCACCATATGGAAACACAGCTACTACTGTGAATGGACCCGACCACCTGGACTTTAGCTTTCCCGAAAAAAGCTTGAGGCGTGAATTGAACATCAATACTTGTTGACCAACCTCAAACTCCTTCTCCCTTATATGCCTGTCGTGCCATTTTTTGGTCTTTTCCTTGTAAATCTTTGCATTCTCATATGAATCCAAATGAAACTCATCTAGCTCATGAAGTTGTAGAACCCTCTTTTCTCCTGCTGCTCTCATATTGAAATTGAGCAAGTGTGTCGCCCAGTATGCTTTATGCTCTAACTCAACTGGTAAATGACAAGCCTTTCCAAATACCAGTCGATATGGAGACATGCCAATTGGAGTCTTGAATGCTGTTCTGTACGCCCAAAGTGCATCATCCAATTTCTTAGCCCAATCCTTACATGATGCGTTGACCGTGGCTTCAAGAATCTTCTTTAACTCCCTGTTGGAGATTTCCACTTGCCCACTAGTTTGAGGATGGTATGGAGTTGAGACACGATGTTTCACTCCATATTTGGCCAATAGCAAAGCAAATAGGCGGTTACAAAAATGCTTTCCACCATCACTAATAATTGCCCTTGGGGTACCATATCTCGGGAAAATGTTCTTCTTCAGGAAGTGAGTTACCACTCGACCGTCATTAGTTGGTAAAGCTATAGCTTCAACCCACTTAGACACGTAGTCCACTGCCACTAATATATATTGTTGACCATAGGATGGAGGAAATGGTCCCATGAAGTCAATGCCCCAAACATCAAATATTTCAACTTCCAAGATACTGTTCAAAGGCATCTCGTTCCTCCTTGAGATATTTCCAGTCCTTTGGCACTTATCACAATGTTTCACCATATAATGGGCATCCTTGAACAACGTAGGCCAATAAAAATCCGATTGCAGTACCTTTGCTGCTATCTTAGATGCTGCGAAGTGGCCCCCATACGGTGCAGAGTGACATGACTCTAATACCTGATGCTGCTCCACCTCTGGCACACAACGGCATATGATCTGATCTGGACCACTTCTATAAAGAATTGGATCATCCCAAAAGTAGTGTTTTAGATCACTGAAAAATTTCTTCTTTTGATGACTCGAGTAATCTGGTGGGATGATGGAGCGAGCCAGATAATTGACATAATCGGCGTACCATGGTGTACTGATAATCTGAAAGAGCATTTCATCAGGAAAGACCTCATTGATCTCCAATGTAGGATTTGACTCATGTGATTCAAGGCGTGTGAGGTGATCTGCCACAACATTCTCACTCCCCTTTTTATCTCTAATTTCCAGATCAAACTCTTGCAATAGGAGTATCCAACGAATAAGTCTCGATTTTGCATCCTTCTTGCTCATTAGATATTTTAATGCTGAATGATCTATATTGATAATCACTTTCGACCCAATCAAGTATGATCTGAATTTGTCAACGGCGAACACTACTGCCAACAGCTCTTTCTCTGTAGTCGCATAATTCGTTTGAGCCTCATCCAAAGTCTTACTGGCATAGTGAATCACATAAGAACTTTTCTCCTTTCGTTGACCTAACACTACGTCCACTTGCGTGAGCACTGGCATCACACATAAGCTCGAATGGATAATTCCAATCTGGAGAAGCTAATACTGGAGCAAAAACCAATTTTTCTTTTAAGGCATTGAAAGCTGTCAAGCACTCCTCAGAGAAGTGAAATGGGGTCCCTTTTTCTAATAAATTGCATAATGGCTTCGAGATTTTGGAAAAGTCTTTGATGAAGCGACGGTAGAACCCAGCGTGACCCAGAAAACTTCTAACTCCTTTTACTATTACAGGCAGTGGTAGTTTTTCGGTGACTTGTATCTTAGCTCTATTAACCTCAATACCCCGTGCTGAAATTAAATGTCCTAACACAATCCCTTCCTGAACCATGAAATGACATTTTTCCCAATTTAATACAAGGTTTGTGTCTTCACACCGTTGTAACACTTTTTCCAAATGTTCAAGGCATTCCTTGAATGATTTTCCAAACACTGAGAAATCATCCATAAACACCTCAATAATAGGTCCCACCATGTCTGAGAAAATAGACATCATACAGCGTTGAAAGGTGGCTGGAGCGTTGCAAAGGTCGAACGGCATCCTTCTATAAGCAAAAGTGCCATAAGGGCATGTAAAGGTCATCTTCTCTTGGTCATCTGGTGCTATAGGAATTTGGTTGTACCCCGAATAATCGTCCAGGAAGCAATAGTCCGCATGTCCAGCAAGTCTCTCCAGTATCTGATCAATGAAAGGAGGGGAAAAGTGATCCTTCCTTGTGGCGTTGTTGAGTTTGCGATAATCAATACAAACTCTCCAACCCGTGATTGTGCGTGTCGGGATGAGCTCATTGTTTTCATTTGGAACCACTGTGATCCCTCCCTTTTTTCGGTACGACTTGTACTAGACTTACCCAATGACTGTCTGATATGGGATAGATGATCCCTACATCCAGAAGCTTTAATATCTCTTTCCTTACCACTTCCTATATAGTCGGATTTAATCTATGTTGATGCTCAATTGAAGCTTTGTAATCATCTTCCATCAGTATTTTATGCATGCAAAGTGAAGGGCTGATCCCTTTTATATCCGATATTGTCCATCCTATTGCTGTCTTATGCTCTCGAAGTACCCTCATCAATTGATCTTCCTCCACTTCTGTAAGATTGTTTGAGATGATTACTGGAAGTGAATTCTTTTCCCCCAAGTATGCATAACGAAGATGAGTTGGCAGTTGCTTGAGTTCAAGAGTTGGAGCTTGTTGTATAGATGGTAAAAGTGTTATGGGTCTTTCACCGAGTCCCAGTCGTGGTTGCTTAAAGAATGGTGGTATGGCTACCAAATACCGTGTACATTCTTTTATTTCCTCCTTTTCTGATGGTAAATCTTGCGAATGCACTAAACAAGCCTCAAGCGGATCCTGAGGGTGATCTAGTTTGAATGCCTCTGACACCGCTTCTTTTATTATATCAATCTGCATGCAAGAATCTGGTTCGCTCTGAAATCTGAAAGCCCAAAACACGTTGATTGTCAGTTCTTCTTCATTTAACCTCAATATCAACTAACCCTTTTGCACATCTATTAGAGCTCTCCCCGTGGCCAAGAATGGACGACCTATTATGAGGGGAACGTCTCTATCTTCTTCCATATCCAGAATAATGAAGTCTGCTGGGAAGATAAACTTGTCAACCTTCACCAAAATATCTTCACAAATACCACGAGCTTGTTTGATCGACCTGTCAACCAACTGTAGTGAAACTGTTGTCGATTTTCCTTCTCCCAAACCTAGTTTCCGAAAAAGAGATAAAGGCATTAAATTAATGCTAGCTCCTAGATCACACAATGCCTTATCTATATATAGATTACCAATGTGACAAGGAATAGTAAAACTCCCTGGGTCTTTTAGTTTCGATGGTAATTTGTGTTGGAGAATTGCGCTACACTCCTCAGTGAACATGACTATTTCATTGTCTTCCAACTTCCTCTTATTTGATAGAATATCTTTCATGAACTTGGCATAGTTGGGCATTTGGGCTAAAGCTTCAGCAAATGGTATGTTAATATGCAGCTTCTTGAACACATCCAAAAATTTCTGGAATTGCTTGTCGAGCTTATGTTTTTGCAATCTCTGTGGAAATGGAATTGGAGGAACATATACTTTGACAGGAGCAGTTGCCTTCACCTGTGGACTATCTGATGATTCAACTTTATTTTTCTCAGCGTCCTTGTCTAATTCTTCTACTCGCTCCTCGTCCATGGTAGGTGCCTTTTCTATGACAGTTGCTGGCCGCTTTACATGTATTTCTCGTAACTGGACGCCACTACGTGTAGTGATTGCTTTGACCTGTTCCTTAGGATTTGTTTCAGTATTGCTGGGCAATGTCCCTTGAGCTCTACCTGATAGTGCGGCTGCAATCCGTCCAACCTGTTGTCCTAAATTCTTGATCGAAGCTTGTTGGTTTTGAAAGTTGGTCTCAGTTTTAGTAATGTATTGAGCCAAAAAATCTTCGAACGATGGCTTTCTCTCTTGCTGTTGCTGCTGTTGAAACCCTGGCGGTTTATTCTGATTGCTTCCTCCCTGTCTTGTCCTTGATTATTGGACCAAGAGAAATTTGGATGGTTCTTCCAACCCGAATTAAATGTGTTGGAGAAAGGATTATTTTGTTGTCTCTGAAAGTTCTGTGTGTAGCTTACTTCTTTGGATTGATTAACATGTGTAGACGCTAAAGGGCAGCGTGTACTAGCATGATCCACTCCACAACCATCGCAAACAAGTGGCGACTGGTGTACCATGTTGACTGACTTAGATAGATTGTTCATTTTCATTGTAAGAACTTCCATTTGCGCGGCTAGTGCTGTCACTGCGTCTAGTTATGTAACCCTGATGTTTTCCTTGGAGCTTTCCTATCGGTTGGCCACATCGATTGGTTTTCAGCTATTTTTTCATACAGGTCATATGCCTCATCAACATCAAGTTTCATAACTGATCCTCCTGCTGAAGCATCTATCATATTCTTGAACTCTTGTTTTAGGCCGTAGTAGAAAAGATATTGCTGAGCCTGCTTGGGAATGTCAAGGTTGGGGCATTTTCTGAAAAAAATTCTTGAACCTCTCCCATGCCTTAGGATAGCTCTCTAAATCTTTCTGCTTGAAGGTGTGAACGTCATTCCTAATTTGGTGAATTTGAGAAGGTGGAAAGAATTTTATCGTGAATTTTTGAAACATATCGTTCCATGATTGAATGCTCCCTGGTGGTAAACAAAGAAACCATTCTCTAGTAGTGTCCTTCAAGGTGTGAGGGAATAATCTCATTCGGAATGCATCTACGGATATCCCTTCGTGACTGATCACTTCACATAACATGAGAAAAGCATAAATGTGCTCATGAGGATTTTTCGTGGCTTTTCCAAAGAACCTGATGTCTTGGTGATTTTGAAATAAATTGATGACATCTGGTCTGACGTGAAAGTTAGGTTGCCCGAAGGGAGTATATACCATAGCAGGTTGTACTGGTACGGGAATTGGATTGATGTAATCTCCAACTAAAACAGGAGCTTCGTTCTGGTTAGCTCTCGGTTGATTTGGCTGCAGTGCTGGCTCATGAAGTTGAACCAGATTTTGTGGTTAATTTTGGTTATCAGCCATTCTCCTTGCTTGACGTTGAACTCTTCTGCGATTTCTAAATGTTCTTTCAATTTCGTGGTCTATTTGAAAGAGATCTGGCTCGTCAGGATTTTACATAAACTAAAGTTGCCTAAAAGTGTAATGGCAGCCTAAAAACAACTAAAAGATTAAATGAAAATAAAAACAATAAAAGTAAAAATGAAAACGAATCTAAAATATCTAATAACTAAAATTAACACCATTATTCATCGGCAACGGCGCGAAAAACTTGTTCGCCAAAATCCCTTAAGCGTACGGGTTCGTTGTACAAGTAATAATCGTGATGAGAGAGTTATCGTCCCACTGGGAATAAAGATCAATTTTAGTATATTTGATATATTTAATTCTTATTTGTAACTAAAAGATGATCGAGGGAATAGCTAAATAATTTCTATAACTAAAACTTGTGAAAATAATTAAATTTGGTTTAAAAATTCAAATGTGTAAACGTATTGGATTTTCGACACCATTGATCAATTCTTAGTTCTAATTCTCAACCAATAATAATTATCTCAATTTATGCAATTGCAACAATCGATAATTCCGTTTTTATTTATTTATTTATTATTCTTTTCCAAGATATAATAAACCTATGATTACCATGAGACGATCCTATTCCTAGTCCGAATTCATATGGTAAACATGCATTGACAATTAGGATTATCATATAAGATCGCACACGCCACAAATACTATTCGTAATATTTATTGTTCATGTGTCCCAATAATAGTGTTCTACCTATCGTGAGTTATCCAACACTACGAAAAAGCAACTTATTATCCTAATGGTGTGCAAACATTAAAACAATCTAACTATGCATACTATTGGAATCACAACGCAATGATTAACATAAAAACATAGGTCTCGAATTAAAAGTAAAAATTAAACAATTTTGTCATCATCCAATACGTGAAAAGGAATTAGTGAAACATGATGCGAGAATTAAATAAATAAAAGTGGAAGGAGATCACCAATTGACGGAGCATTATTAATTTTCCTTAAGTGAATCTGTCGTGGCCGTGCTGTTTCTTCAAAATTCCCTTCAATTTGCGTGTTTATTTCTCAACTTTATGCCCAATTCAGCCATCACCTTTGTCCCCTAATTGGTATGTAAATCAATCTCCAAGCAACTACCTTTTAATTGTATGCATCTCTCAATAATTCCCTAAGCTGCCACCTTATATTTCCAACAGTAGCCACCCAATATTCCTTCTAAAAACTCCAATTCAGCTGCAATTTTTTTCCAGACTTGATTCACAATTTTCAGCCACTATTTGCACGTTTCCTTAAATCCTCACTTTCCTGTCTTTTGTTGGCTGGTATCTATATTTACTTAGCAAAAAAGGCAGCTCTCTCTTCTCCAAATAAGCACCGAAATCATCCAATTTTTGTAGGTTTTCCCTCTAAAATTTATTTCTAGCCACTCATATGCGTATATGTACCTTAAGCTGTTGTCAATGTTTTTTTTCTCCCCCAAGGTCGCCGCCAAATTGCGTGATTTGTATCTCCAAAGTTGCAGCCACCAATCTAGTGTATGAATTGGTAAATTCAGTAACTTGTTTTAATTCACCAGCAGCCGGCAGTTTTCTTTCTCTTTTTCCTCCCTTCCAGCCATCTCTCTTCTCTAGGTTTTCTACCCCTATTCTTTCGATAAGTGCATGTATATATACTTAAAATTAGCCAACTAACTTGACCAAAAAGAAACCCAAATTCAGCCCTGTTAGTTGTAACCCAATTGGAAGTCCAATTGAGGCCGATTAATCAATTATTTCTCTCCAAGTACTCAATCTTCAAAGCGAAGCGAAGCAGTCCTTCCATTTGTATAGTTACTTTGATTCCCAGAAATTGCATCCAATGGCCAATTTAATCCACATACTTTGGATTTTGCTATTTCCGCCCTTTTTGCTTCTTTCCTTCCATTCCTTTTTTATTCGTAGAGTTTCACCTATTAAACGTAAAACATAACAATTTAGAATGTATTTTGTCAAAAGACTATCAAATATCGCTATTTTAGAGTCCCAAATAAGTGTATAAAATACACTTAACACTGTCCAATAGGGTAATGTCACGAGGTAAAGTGTAAATTAAAGTGTACACCATAGTGTAAATGTAGCAAGGTTCTTACCGATTGAACTTTGCTATTTGCACACTGATTTTTGACACGTTGTTTGAGACTTGTATTGTTGTCAAGTACCAACGGGACAGGTAAACTATTTGAAATTGAAACTGTCCAATTGGGTAATGAAATGTGGCAAAGTGTAAGCTAAAGTGTACACTATGGTGTAGATTTCGCAATGTTCTTACCGATTGAACTTTACTATTTGTACACTGATTTTTAACGCGTTGATTGATACCTACATTGTTGTCAAGTATTAGTTGGATGGAAAAATTGTTTGAAATTTAAACTGTCCAACTGGATAATGTAACGTGGTAAAGTGTAAACTAAAGTGTATATGTAGCAAGGTTCATACCGATTCAACTTTACTATTTGTACACTGATATTTGACACGCTGTTTGACATTTGCAGTGCTGTCAAGTGTCAATTGGATGGGAAAACTGTTTGAAATTTAGGTTGTCCAATAGGGTAATGTGACGTGGCAAAGTATAAATTAAAGTGTACACCATAGTGTACATATAGCAAGATTCTTACCGATTGAACTTTGCTATTTGTACACTGATTTTTGACACGTTGTTTGACACATGTATTGTTGTCAAGTATCAATTGGATGTGAAAACTGTTTGAAATTTAAACTGTCCAACAGGGTAATTACATGTGGCAATGTGTAAACTAAAGTGTACACTATAGTGTGCATGTCAAAAGGTTCTTACAGATTGAACTTTGCTATTTGTTTACAGATTTTTGACACATTGTTTGATACCTGCATTGTTGTCAAGTGTCAATTGGATGGAAAAACTACTTGAAATTTAAACTGTCCAACAGGGTAATGTCACGTGGCAAAGTGTATACTATAGTTTACATGTAACAAGGTTCTTACCGATTGAACTTCGCTATTTGTACAAAGATTTTTGACGCGTTCTTTGACACTTGCCTTGTTGTCAAGTGTCAATTGGATGGAAAAACTGTTTGAAATTTAAACTGTCCAACAGGGTAATGTCACGTGGCAAAGTGTAAACCAAAGTGTGTACACCATAGTGTACATGTAGCAAGATTCTTACTGATTGAACTTTGCTATTTGTACACTGATTTTTGACATATTATTTGGCACTTGCATTGTTGTCAAGTGTCAATTTGATCGGAAAACTGTTCAAAATTTAAACTGTCCAACAGGGTAATGTCACACGGCAATGTGTAAACTAAAGTGTACACCGTAGTGTACATGTGGCAAGGTCCTTACCAATTGAACTTTGCTATTTGTACACTGATTTTTGACGCATTGTTTGGCACTTGCCTTACTGTCAAGTCTCAATTGGATGGAAAAACTGTTTGAAATTTAAACTGTTCAACAGGGTAATGTCATGTGGCAAAGTGTATACCATAGTGTACATGTAACAAGGTTTTTACAGATTGAACTTCGCTACTTGTACAAAGATTTTTGACGCGTTGTTTGACACTTGCCTTGGTGTCAAGTGTCAATTGGAAGGAAAAACTGTTTGAAATTTAAACTGTCCAATAGGGTAATATCACGTGACAAAGTGTAAACTAAAGTGTGTACACCATAGTGTACATGTAGCAAGGTTCTTACTGATTGAACTTTGCTATTTCTACACTGATTTTTGACACATTGTTTAACACTTGCCTTGTTGTCAAGTGTCAATTTGATAGGAAAATAGTTCAAAATTTAAACTGTACAACAGGGTAATGTCACGCGGCAATGTGTAAACTAAAGTGTACACCGTAGTGTACATGTGGCAAGGTCCTTACGAATTGAACTTTACTATTTGTACACTAATTTTTGACGTATTTTTTGGCACTTGCCTTGCTGTCAAGTCTCAATTGGATGGGAAAACTGTTTGAAATTTAAACTGTCCAGTAGGATAATGTCACGTGGCAAAGTGTAAACTAAAGTGTGTACACCGTAGTGTACATGTAGCAAGGTTCTTACCGATTGAACTTTGCAATTTGTACACTAATTTTTTACTCATTGTTTGACGCTTGCCTTCTTGTCAAGTGTCAATTGGACAGGAAAACTATTTGAAATTTGAACTGTCCAACAAGGTAATGTCACGTGGCAAAGTGTAAACTGAAGTATACACCGTAGTGTACATGTAGCAGGGTTCTTACCGATTGAAGTTTGCTATTTGTACAATGATTTTTAACACATTCTTTACCACTTGCATTGTTGTAAGTGTCAATTGGATGGGAAAACTATTCGAAATTTTAACTGTCCAACAACGTAATGTCACGTGGCAAAGTGTAAACTAAAGAGTAGACCATAGTGTACATATAGCAATGTCCTTACAGATTGAACTTTGCTATTTATGAACTGGTTTTTGAGACGTTGTTTAACACTTGGAATGTTGTCAAGTGTCAATTGGATTTGAAAACTATTTGAAATTCAAACTGTCCAATAGGGTAATGTCACGTGGCAAAGTGTAAACTACAGTGTACACCATAGTGCACATGTAGGAAAGTTCTTACCTATTGTATTTTTCTATTTTTACATTAATTTATGACACGTTTGGCACTTGCATTGTTGTCAAGTGTCAATTGGATGAGAAAGCTATTTGAAATTTAAACTATCCAACAGGGTAATGTCACGTGGCGAAGTGAAAACTAAAGTGTACATGTAGCAAGGTTCATACCGATTGAACTTTAGTATTTGTACACTGATTTTTGACACGTTGTTTGACACTTGCATTGTTGTCAAGTGTCAATTGGACGGGTAAACTGTTTGAAATTTCAATTGTCCAACAGGGTAATCTCACGTGGCAAAGTGAAAACTAAAGTGTACATCATAGTGTACATGTAGCAAGGTCCTTACCGATTGAACTTTGCAATTTTCAAAACTTATTTTTTACACATTTTTTGACGCTTGCATTTTTGTCAAGTGTCAATTGGATGACAAACTGTTTGAAATTTGAATTGTCCAACAGGGTAATGTCATGCGGCATAGTGTAAGCTGAAGTGTACACCATAGTACACATGTCGCATGGTTCTTACCGATTGAACTTTTCTATTTGTACACTGATTTCTGACACGTTGTTTTCCACTTGCATTGTTGTCAAGTGCCAATTGGACGGGAAAACTGTTAGAAATTTAAACTGTCAAATAGGGTAACGTCACGTGGTAAAGTGCAAACTAAAGTGAACATGTTGCAAGGTTCATAATGATTGACCTTTGCTATTTGTACATTGATTTTACACACATTGTTTGACACTTGCGTTATTGTTAAGTGTAACTATTTGAAATTCAAATTGTCCAACAGGATAATGTCACATGGCAAAGTGTAAACTAACGTCCACACCATATTGTACATGTAGCAAGGCTCTAAACGATTGAACTTCGCTATTTGTACACTGATTTTTGACACGTTGTTTGACACTTGCATTGTTGTCAAGTGTCAATTGACTGGGAAAACTTTTTAAATTTTAGGTTATCCAATAGGGAAAAGACATGTGGCAAAGTGTAAACTAAAGTGTTCACTATAGTGTACATGTCGCAAGGTTCTTATCGATTGAACTTTGCTATTTGTACACTGACTTTTGACACGTTATTTGATACCTGCATTGTTGTCAACTGTCGATTAGATGGAAAAATTATTTGAAATTTAAACTATCCAACATGGTAATGTCACGTGGTAAATTGTAAAGTAAGGCGTACAAGTAGCAAGGTTCATACCGATTGAACTTTGCTATTTGTACATTGATTTTTGACAGGTTGTTTAACACTTGCATAGTTGTCAAGTGTCAATTGGATGGGAAATTTTTTTAAATTTATACTGTCCAATAGGGTAAAATCATGTTGCAAAGTGTAAACTAAAGTGTACACCATAGTGTACATGTAGCAAGGTTGTTACCGATTGAACTTTGCTATTTGTACACTGATTTTTGACACGTTGTTTGGCACTTGTAATGTTGTCAAGTATAAATTGGATAGGAAAATTGTTTCAAATTTAAATTGTCCAATAGGGTAATGACATGGGGCAAAGTGTAAACTAAAGTGCACACTATAGTGTGCATGTCGAAAGGTTCTTACAGATTGAACTTTGCTATTTGTTCACAGATTTTTGACACGTTGTTTGATACCGACATTGTTCTCAAGTGTTAATTGGATGGAAAAACTATTTGAAATTTAAACTGACCAACAGGGTAATGTCACGTGGCAAAGTGTGCACCATAGTGTACATGTAGTATGGTTCTTACCAATTGAACTTTGTAATTTGTACAAAGATTTTTAATGCGTTGTTTGACACTTGCCTTGTTGTCAAGTGTCAATTGGATGTGAAAACTACTTGAAATTTAAACAGTCCAATAGGGTAATGTTGCATGGCAAAGTGTAAATTAAAGTGTGTACACCATATTGTACATGTAGCAAGGTTCTTACCGATTGAACTTTGCAATTTGTACACTGATTTTTGACACATTGTTTAACACGTGCCTTGTTGTTAAGTGTCAATTGGATTGGAAAACAGTTTGAAATTTAAACTGTCTAACACGGTAATGTCACGTGGTAAAGTATAAACTAAAGTGTACATCATAGTGTAAATGTAGCAGGATTTTTACAGATTGAAGTTTGCAATTTGTACACTGATTTTTAACACGTTGTTTGCCACTTGCATTGTTGTCATGTGTCAATTGGATGGAAAAACTGTTCAAAATTTAAATTGTCCAATAGGGTAATGTCACGTGGCAAAGTGTAAACTAAAGAGTAGACCACAGTGTACATGTAGCAACGTCCTTACCGTTTGAACTTTGCTATTTGTAAACTGATTTTTGCCATGTTGTTTGACACTTACAATGTTGTCAAGTGTTAATTGGATTTGAAAATAGTTTTAAATTTAAACTGTCCAATAGGGTAACGTCACATGACAAAGTGTAAACTAAAGTGTACACCATAGTATACATGTAGTAAGGTTCTTAACGATTCAACTTTTCGATTTTTATGCTGATTTTTGACAAGTTGTTTGACACTTGCATAGTTGTCAAGTGTCAACTGGATCGGAAAACTATTTGAAATTTAAACTATCCAACAATGTAATGTCACGTGGTAAAGTGTACTTGTAGCAAGGTTCATGCCGATTGAGCTTTGCTATTTGTACACAAATTTTTTACAAGTTGTTTGACACTTGCATTGTTGTCAAGTGTCAATTGGATGGGAAAACTGTTTGAAATTTATACTGTCTAATAGGGTAATGTCACATGGCAAAATGTAAACTAAAGTGTGTACACTATAGTATACATGTAGCAAGGTTCTTACCGATTGAACTTTGCTATTTGGGCACTGATTTTTGACAGGTTGTTTGACACTTGCATAGTTGTCAAATGTCAATTGGATGGGAAAACTGATTGAAATTTAAATTGTCCAATAGCATAATGTCACGAAGTAAACTTTAAACTAAAGTGTAAACCATTGTGTACAAGTAGCAAGGTCTTTAACGATTGAACTTTATTATTTGTAAGATGATTTTTGACACGTTGTTTGACACTTGCATTGTTGTCAAGTGTCAATTGGATGGGAGAACTATTTGAAATTTATACTGTCCAATAGGGTAATGTCACGTGGCAAAGTGTAAACTAAAGTGTGTACAACATAGTGTACATGTAGCAAGGTTCTTACGGATTGAACTTTGCTATTTGTACATTGATTTTTGATAGGTTGTTTGACACTTGCATACTTGCCAAGTGTCAATTAGATGGAAAAATTGTTTGAAATTTATACTATCCAACAGGGTAACGTCACGTGGTAAAGTGTAAACTAAAGTGTGTACACCATAGTGTACATGTACCAGGTTTCCTACCGATTGAACTTTGCTATTTGTACACTGATTTTTGACACATTGTTTGCCACTTGCATTGTTGTCAAGTGTTAGTTGAATGGGAAAACTATTCGAAATTTAAAATGTCTAACGGGGTAATGTGATGTGGTAAACAAGGTTCTTACCGATTGAACTTTGCTATTTATACACTGATTTTTAACACGTTGTTTGACACTTGCATTGTTATCAAGTGTCAATTGGATGGAAAACTATTTGAAATGTAAACTGTCCAACGGGGTAATGTCATGTGGCAAAGTGTAAACTAAAGTGTACACCATAGCATACATGTAGCAAGGTTCTTACCGATTGAATTTCGCTATTTGTACACTGATTTTTGACACATTGTTTGACACTTGCATTGTTTTCAAGTGTCAATTGGATGGGAAAACTGTTTGAAATTAAACTATCCAATAGGGTAATGTCACGTGGCAAAGTGTAAACTAAAGTTTACACCATAGTGTACATGTAGCAAGGTCCTTACCGACTGAACTTTGCTATTTGTAAACTGATTTTTAATACGTTGTTTGACACTTGCAGTGTTGTCAAGTGTCAATTGGATGGAAAAACTACTCGAAATTTAAACTGTCCAACAGGGTAATTTGACGAGGCAAAGTTTAAACTAATGTGTACACCATTGTGTACATGCAGCAAGGTCCTTACCAATTAAACTTTGCTATTTGTAAACCAATTTTTGACACGTTGTTTGACACTTGCATTGTTGTCAAGTGCCAATTCAATGGGAAAACTGCTTGAAATTTAAACTATCCTACAGGGTAATGTCACGTGGCAAAGTGTAAACTGAAGTGTACAACATAGTGTACAGGTAGCAAGGTTCTTACCGATTGAACTTGGCTTTTTGTACACTGATTTTTGACACGTTATTTGAAACTTGCATTGTTGTCAAGTGCCAATTGGATGGAAAAATTGAGTAAAATTTATACTGTCCAACAGGGTAATGTCACGTGGAAAAGTGTAAACTAAAGTGTGTACATCATATTGTACATGTAGCAAGGTTCTTACCAATTGAACTTTGCTAATTGTACACTGATTTTTGACAAGTTGTTTGACACTTGCATTATTGTCAAGTGTCAATTGGATGATAAAATTATTTGAAATTTAAACTGTCCAACAGGGTAATGACATGTGGCAAGGTGTAAACTACAGTGTACACCATAGTGTTCATGTAGTAAGGCTCTTACCAATGTCACATGGTAAAATGTAAAATAAAATTGTGTACACCATAGTGTACATATAGCAAGGTCCTTACCGATTGAAATTTGCTATTTGTACACTAATTTTTGACATGTTGTTTGGCACTTGTATTATTGACGAGTGTCAATTGGATGGGAAAACTGCTTGAAATTTAAACTCTCCAACAGGGTAATGACACGAGGCAAAGTGTAAACTAAAGCGTACACCATTGTTTACATGGAGCAAGGTCCTTACCGATTGAACTTTGTTATTTGTAAATTGATATTTGACACTTGTATTATTGTCAAGTGTCAATTGGATGGGAAAAGTATTTGAAATTTAAACTATCAATTAGGATAATGTCACGAGGCAAAGTTTAAACTAAAGTGTACACCATTGTGTACATGTAGCAAGGTTCTCACCGATTGAACTTTGCTATTTGTACACTGATTTCTGACACGTTGTTACACACTTGCATTGTTGTCAAGAGTCAGTTGGATGGATAAACTGTTTGAAATTTAAACTATTCAACAGGGAAAGTCACGTGGAAAAGTGTAAACTAAAGTGTGTACACCATAGTGTACATGTAGCAAGTTTCTTACCGATTGAACTTTGCTATTTGTACACTGATTTTTGACACGTTGTTTGACACTTGAATTGTTGTCAAGTGTCAATTGGATGGGAAAAATATGTGAAATTTATACTGTCCAATATGGTAATATAACGTGGCAAAGTGTAAACTAAAGTGTGTACACCATAGTGTACATATAGCGAGGTTTTTACCGATTGAACTTTGCTATTTGTACACTAATTTTTGACACGTCGTTTGACACTTGCATTGTTGTCATTGTAAATTTGATGGAAAAACTATTTGAATTTTAAACTGTCTAACAGGGTAATGTCATGTGGCAAAGTGTAAACTAAAGTGTACACCATAGTGTACATGTAGCAAGGTCCTTACCGATTGAACTTTGCTATTTGTAAATCGATTTTTGACACGTTGTTTGATACTTGCATTGTTGTCAAGTGTCAGTTGGATGGGAAAACTATTTGAAATTTAAACTATCCTATAGAGTAATGACACGTGGTAAAGTTTAAACTAAAGTGTACACCTTAATGTACAGGTAGTAAGGTTCTTACCGATTGAACTTGGCTATTTGTACAATGATTTTTGACACGTTGTTTGGCACTTGGATTTTTGTCAAGTGTCAATTGGAAGGGAAAACTGAGTGAAATTCATATTGTCTAATAGGATAATGTCACATGAAAAAGTGTAAACTAAAGTGTGCAGATCATAGTGTACATGTAGCGTTCTTATCAATTGAACTTTGCTATTTGTACACTGATTTTTGACACGTTGTTTGACACCTGCTTTGTTGTCAAATGTCAATTGGACGGAAAAACTATTTAAAATTTAAATAGTCCAATAGGGTAATGACATGTGGCAAGGTTCAAACTACAGTGTACACCATAGTATTGATGTAGCAAGGTTCTTACCAATTGAACTTTGCGATTTGTTAACTAATTTTGACACGTTGTTTAACACATGCATTGTTGTCAAGTGCCAACTGGATGAGAAAACATTTTGAAATTTGTATAGTCCAATAGAGTAATGTCACATGGTAAAGTGTAAACTAAATTGTGTACACCCTGGTGTACATTAAGCAAGGTCCTTACCGATTGAACTTTCCTATTTGTACATGATATTTGACACGTTGTTTGACACTTCCATTGTTGATGAGTGTCAATTGGATGGGAAAATTTTTTGAAATTTAAACTCTCCTATAGGGTAATGACACGTGGCAAAGTGTAAACTAAAGCATATACCATAGTTTACATGTAGCAACGTCCTTACCGATTGAACTTTGCTATTTGTAAACTAATTTTTGATACGTTGTTTGACACTTGCATTGTTTTCAAGTGTCAATTGGATGGGAAAACTATTTGAAATTTAAAATGTCCATTAGGGTAATGTCACAAGGCAAAGTTTAAACTAAAGTGTATACCATTGTGTATTTGTAGTAAGGTTCTTACTGATCGAACTTTGCTATTTGTACACTAATTTCTGACACGTTGTTTGACACTTGCATTATTGTCAAGTGTCAATTGGATGGAAAAACTGTTTGAAATTTAAACTATCCAACAGGGTAATGTCACCTGGTAAAGTTTAAACTAAAGTGTACATGTAGTAAGGTTCATACCGATTGAACTTTGCTATTTGTACACAGATTTTTGACACGTTGTTTGACAGTTCTATTGTTTTCAAGTGTCAATTGGATGGGAAAACTGTTTGAAATTTATACTACTTAATAGGGTAATGTCACGTGGCAAAGTGTAAACTGAAGTGTGTACACCATAGTGTACATGTAGCAAGATTCTTACCATTTGAACGTTTCTATTTGTACACTGATTTTTGACACGTTGTTTGAAACTTGCATTATTGTCAAGTGTCAATTGTATGGGAAAATCGTTTGAAATTTAAACTGTCCAACAGGGTAACATCACGTGGCAAAGTGTAAACTAAAGTGTGTACACCATAGTGTATATGTAGCAAGGTTCTTATTGATTGAACTTTGCTATTTGTACACTAATTTTTGACACGTTGTTTGATACTTGCTTTGTTGTCAAGTCTCAATTGGACAGAAAAATTGCTCGAAATTTAAACTATCCAACATGGTAATGTCACAAGGCAAAGTGTAAACTAAAGTGTACACCGTAGTGTACATGTATCGGGTTTCTTACCGATTGAACTTTGCTATTTGTATACTAATTTTTGACACATTGTTCGCCACTTGCATTGTTGTCAAGTGTCAATTTCATGGGAAAACTGTTCGAAATTTAAACTATCCAACAGCGTAATGTCATGTGGTAAAGTGTAAACTAAAGTGTACATGTATTAAGGTTCATACCAATCGAACTTTGCTATTTGTGCACTGATTTTTGACAAGTTGGTTGACACTTGCAATGATATCAAGTGTCATTTGGTTGGGAAAACTGTTTGAAATGTATAATGTCCAATAAGGTAATGTCACCTGGCAATGTGTAAACTAAAGTGTGTACACCACAGTGTAAATGTAGCAAGGTACTTACCGATTGAACTTAGCTATTTGTGCACTGATTTTCGACATATTGTTTGACACTTGCAATTGATACTTGCATTGTTGCCAAGTGTCAATTGGATGGAAAAACTATTTAAAATGTAAACTGTCCAACAGGGTAATGTCACGTGGGAAAGTGTAAACTAAAGTGTACACCATAGCATACATGTAGCAAGGTTTTTACCGATTGAACTTTACTATTTGTAAACTGATTTTTGACACATTGTTTGACACTTACATTGTTGTCAAGTGTTAATTGGATGGAAAACTATTTGAAATTAAACTGTCCAATAGGGTAATGTCACGTGGCAAAGTGTAAACTAAAGTGTACACCATAGTGTACATGTAGCAACGTCCTTACCGTCTAAACTTTGCTACTTGTAATCTAATTTTTGATACGTTGTTTGACAATTGCATTGTTGTCAAGTGTCAATTGGATGGGAAAAATGTTTGAAATTTAAACTGTCCAACTTGATAATGTCACGCGGCAAAGTATAAACTAAAGTGTACACCATAGTGTGCACGTAGCAAGGTTCTTGCCGATTGAACTTTGTTATTTGTACGCTAATTTTTGACACATTGTTTGGCACTTAAAATGTTTTCAAGTGTTAATTGGATGGGAAAGCTAACTGAAATTTAAACTATCTAACAGGGTAATGTCACTTGGTAAAGTATAAACTAAAGTATACATGTTGCAAGGTTCATAGTATTTGTACACTGATTTTTGACACGTTGTTTGACACTTGCATTGTTGTTAGGTGTTAATTGGATGGGAAAACTGTTTTGAAATTTATACTGTCCAAAGGGGTAATGTCATGAGGCAAAGTATAAATTAAAGTGTGTACACCATATCGTACATGTAGAAGATTCTTACCGATAGAACTTTACTATTTGTACACTAATTTTTGATACGTAGTTTGACACTTGCATTGTTATCAGGTGTCAATTAGATGGAAAATTCAATGAATTTTAAACGGCCCAACAGGGTAAAGTCACGTGGTAAAGTGTAATCTAAATTGTACACCATAGTGTACATGCCGCAAGGTCCTTACAGATTGTACGCTACTATTTGAGAACTTATTTTTGACACGTTGTTTGATACTAGCATTGCTGTCAAGTGTCAATTGGATGGAAAAACTATTTGAAAATTATGATGTCCAACATGGTAATGTCACATGGCAAAGTGTAAACCAAAGTGTGTACACCATAGTGTACATGTAGCAAGGTTCATACCGATTGAACTTTACTATTTCTACACTGATTTTTGGCACGTTGTTTGACACTTGCATTGTTGTCAAGTGTTAATTGGATGGGAAACTATGTGAAATTTATACTATCCAACCGGGTAATGACACGTGGTAAAGTGTAAACTAAAGTGTGTACACCATAGTGTACATGTAGCAAGGTTCTTACCGGTTGAACTTTGCTAGTTGTACACCAATTTTTGACACGTTGTTTGACACTTGTATTGTTGTCAAGGGTTAATTGGATGGGAAAACTATTTTAAATTTATACTGTCCAACTGGGTATGTAACGTGGCAAAGTGTAAACTATAGTGTGTACACCATAGTGTACATGTAGCAAAGTCCTTATCGATTTAGCTTTGTTATTTGTACATTAACTTTTGACACGTTGTTTGGCACTTGAATTGTTGTCAAGTGTCAATTGGATGCGAAAACTATTTGTAATTGATACTGTCTAACGAGGTAATATCACGTGGCGAAGTGTAAACTCAAGTGTGTGCACCATAGTGTACATTTAGCAATGTTCTTACCGATTGAACTTTGTCATTTGTACACTGATTTTTCACACGTTGTTTGACACTTGCATTGTTGTCATGTGTCAATTGGATAGAAAAACTGTTTGAAATTTATACAATCCAACAGGGTAATGTCACGTGGAAAAGTTTAAACTAAGTGTGTACACCATAGGGTAATTGTAGCAAGTATCCTGGGGATTGAACTCTGCTATTTGTACACTAATTTTTGAAATGTTGTTTAACACTTGCATTGTTTACAAGTATCAATTGAATGGCAAAACTCTTTTAAATTTAAGCTGTCCAACGGGGTAATGACACGTGGCAATGTGTAAACTATAGTGTACACCAAAGTGTACATGCAGCAAGGTTCATACCAATTGAACTTTTCTATTTGTACACTGATTTTTGATACATTGTTTGACACTTGCATTGTTGTTAGGTGTCAGTTGGATGGGAAAACTGTTTGAAATTTATACTGTCCAACAGGTTGTACACTGATTTTTGACACGTTGTTTGACACTTGCATTGTTATCAAGTGTCAATTGGATGGAAAAACTATTTGAAATTAATACTGTCCGATAGGGTAATAACACATGGTAAAGTGTAAACTAAAGGGTATACCATAGTGTACATGTAGCAAGGTTCTTACCGATTGAACTTTGCTATTTGTACACTAATTTTTGACACGTTGTTTAACACTTGCATTATTGACGAGTGTCAATTGGATGGGAAAATTGTTTGAAATTTAAACTGTCAAACAGGGTAATAACACGTGGCAAAGTATAAACTAAAGTGTATAACATAGTGTACATGTAGCAAGGTTCTTACCGATTGAACTTTGTTATTTGTACACTGATTTTTGACACGTTGGTTAACACTTGCATTGTTGTCAAGTGTCAATTGGATGGGCAAGCTGTTTGAAATTTATACTGTCCAACAGGGTAATGTCACATGGCAAAGTGTAATTTAAAGTGTGTACACCATAGTGTACATGTAACAAGGTTCATACCGATTGAACTTTTCTATTTGTACACTGATTTTTTACACGTTGTTTGACACTTACATTGTTGTCAAGTGTCAATTGGTTGGGAAAACTATTCGAAATTTAAGCTGTCCAATAGGGTAGTGTCACGTGGCAAAGTGCAAATTATAGTGTACACCATAGTGAACATGTAGCAAGGTCCGTACCGATTGAACTTTGCTGTATGAACACTGATTTTTGACTTGTTGTTTGATACTTGGATCGTAGTCAAGTGTCAATTGGATGGTAAAACTGTTAGAAATTTATGCTATCCAATAGGGTAATGTCACGTGGAAAAGTAAAATCTAAAGTATGTGCACCATAGTATACATTTAGCATGGTTCTTACTGATTGAACTTTGCTATTTGTACACCGATTTTTGACATGTTGTTTTACACTTGCATTGTTGTCAAGTGTCAATTGGACTCAAAAACTGTTAGAAATTACTACTATCCAACTGGGTAATGTCACGTGGTAAAGTGTATACTGAAATGTGTACACCACAGCGTGCATGTAGCAAGGCTCTTACCGACTAAACTTTGCTATCTGTACACTTATTTTTGACCCATTGTTTGACACTTGCATTGTTGTCACATGTAAATGGGATGGGAAAATTGTTTGAAATATAAATTGTCCAACTGGTAATGACACGTGGTAAAGTGTAAACAAAAGTGTACACCATAGTGTACATGTAGCAAGGTTCTTTCCGATTGAACTTTGCTATTTGTACACTGATTTTTGACATGTTGTTTGACACTTGAATTGTTATTAAGTGTTAATTAGATGGGAAAAATGTTTGAGATTTAAACTACCCAACAGTGTAATTTCACTTGGTAGAGTGTAAACTAAAGTGTACATGTAGCAAGGTTCATACCGACTGAACTTTGCTATTTGTACACTGATTTTTGACTCGTTGACACTTGCATTGTTGTCAAGTGTCAATTTGATGGGAAAACTATTTGAAATTTATACTGTCCAACAGGGCAATGACACGTGGCAAACTATAAACTAAAGTGTATAACATAGTGTACATGTAGCAAGGTTCTTACCGATTGAACTTCGCTATTTGTACACTAATTTATGACACGTTATTTGACACTTGCATTGTTGACGACTGCCAATTGGATGGGAAAACTGTTTGAAAATTAAACTGTCAAACAGGGTAATTACACGTGGTAATGTGTAAACTAAAGTGTGTAACATGGTGTACATGTAGCAAGGTTCTTACCGATTGAACTTTCCTATTTGCATACTGATTTTTGACACGTTGGTTGACACTTACATTGTTGTCAAGTGTCAATTGGATGGGAAAACTGTTTGAAATTTATACTGTCCAGCAGGATAATGTCACGTGGCAAAGTGTAAACTAAAGTGTCTACACTATAGTATACATGTAGTAAGGTTCATACCGATTGAACTTTTCTATCTGTACACTGATTTTTGACACATTGTTTGACACTTGTATTGTAGTCAAGTGTCAATTGGATGGGAAAACTATTTGAAAATTAAGCTGTCCAATAGGGTAATGTCACGTGGTAAAGTGTAAACTAAAGTGTGTACAACATAGTGTACATGTAGCAAGGTTCATACCGATTGAACTTTTCTATTTCTCCACTGATTTTTTGTAATACTCCGAAATTTTATGCTGATTTAAATTTTTTTAAGATGGCGATTTAACTTTCAGTACTATTTTTTGCCATAAGAAAAGGGGACACCACCTTTGTAGTGGTTAATGTTAGAGATAGCTAATGACTACAAGCATGAGGTGTTAAATGTTGCGTATACATGAAGTGGTTATTAGTTAGTCGAAACTTAAGTCAAGATTGAAATTGAATGTGGTCGATTATTTTGTTAGGACTTCAATTGACCAAATGATTAAATTAATTTACGATCTACAATTTTTGGATATGTAAGTTAGATATAAGTTTAGATTTGGGATACATTTGCTAATAATGAAAGATAGAGGGTTGGATTATATTAGTTGGAAGATTAGAGATTTCCTTTGCAAATATAGGTTTTTAGGCTACTAATTACCTATAATTAGCCCCACTTGTTATCCATCACCACCATACATTTGGATCATGGATTAAACAAGTGTAAATTTATTAAAAAAAAAAAAAAAAATGGAAAAGGGGGGTCAAAGTCGGCCAAACCAAGTAATAAAAAATAAAAATATCAAGTTTTATCCTTATCTTTATATGAGTATAAA
>NW_019250652.1:0-1300 GCF_002742605.1 Olea europaea var. sylvestris
CGTGGACAAAAGTTACGCTCAATTCTTCGTACGCCGACTCTCCAAGCATTTCGAATATGCAAGTGCTCATTCTTTCGAAAAATGGCCGAAATCCATCATACGTCACGACGAAGTCTTAAGTTCAATAAAAAATGGTCGCTACATTTCCAAAAAGTACTTATGGGCCAGAAACGGACACCGTGTGCAAAAGTTACGCTCAATTCTTCGTACGTCGACTATCCAAGTGGTCCAAACATGCAAGTGCTCATTCTTTCGAAAAATTGTTAAAATCCCTCATACGTCACGACGAAGTTGTGAGTTCAATCCAAAACGGTCGCTACATTTCCATAAAGTACTTATGGGCCCGAAACGGACACCGTGTGCAAAAGTTACACTCAATTCTCCGTACGCCGACTATCCAAGCGTTCTAAATATGCAAGTGCTCATTCTTTTGAAAAATCGCTAAAATCCCTCATACGTCACGACGAAGTTGTGATTTCAATCCAAAACGGTCGCTACATTTCCAAAAAGTACTTATGGGCCCGAAACGGACACCGTGGACAAAAGTTACGCTCAACTCTTCATACGTCGACTCTCCAAGCATTGCAAATATCCAAGTGCTCATTCTTTCAAAAAATCACTAAAATCCCTCATACGTCACGACGAAGTTGTGAGTTCAATCCAAAACGGTCGCTACATTTCCATAAAGTACTTATGGGCCCGAAACGGACACCGTGTGCAAAAGTTACGCTCAATTCTCCGTACGCCTACTATCCAAGCGTTCCAAATATGCAAGTGCTCATTATTTTGAAAAATCGCTAAAATCCCTCTTACGTTACGACGAAGTTGTGAGCTCAATCCAAAACGGCCGCTACATTTTCAAAAAGTACTTATGGGCCCGAAACGAACACCGTGGACAAAAGTTACACTCAATTCTTCATACCCCGACTCTCCAAGCATTCCGAATATCCAAGTGCTCATTCTTTCAAAAAATCACTAAAATCCCTCATACGTCACGACGAAGCTGTGAGTTCAATCCAAAACGGTCGCTACACTTCCAAAAAGTACTTATGGGCCCGAAACGGACACCGTGTGTAAAAGTTACGTTGAATTCTTCGTACGCCGACTCTCCAAGCGTTCCAAGTATGCAAGTGGTCGTTCTTGTGAAAATGGCCGAAATCCCTCATACGTCACGACGAAGTGGTGAGTTCAATCCAAAACATTCACTACATTTCCAGAAAGTACTTATGGGCCCGAAACGGGCACCGTGTGCAAAAGTTACGCTGAATTCTTCGTACGCCGACTCTCCAAGCGTTCCAAA
>NW_019250653.1:0-405 GCF_002742605.1 Olea europaea var. sylvestris
TGATGGTCCCAGACCCTGATTCAATGCGTAAAGTGGAGTTTTGACAACATTGGGATTCGTGCCATCAACATTTTCATATAGATTTGATTCTATTGCTTCCGAAACCACTGTAGCTTGAAGTACTGGAGAGATTTTGGGTTGTTCGGGGTTGAAATCCACTGGGTAAAGGTGGTATGTCGGGTGCTGGATCAAGATTTTTGAAGATTTGTGATTTGTCTCCCATTTTAGAGAGAAGGGAGAGCGTTTTGGGCTAGAGAGAGAAAGTGCGGTTTTGGATTTGGTTTTGGTTTAGGGTTTAGGGTTTGGGGTTTGGGGTTTAGGGATTTCGGCCCTTCTGGAATAATTGGTGATCGTCCCAAACCCTGATTCAATGCGTAGAGTGGAATTTTGACAACATTGGGATTC
>NW_019250653.1:698-1300 GCF_002742605.1 Olea europaea var. sylvestris
TTAGGGATTTCGACCCTTCTGGAACCATTGGTGATGGTCGCAAACCCTGATTCAATGCGTAGAGTGGAATTTTGACAACATTGGGATTCGTGCCATCAACATTTTCATATAAATCTGATTCTATTGCTTCCAAAACCATTGTAGCTTGAGGTGCTGGAAGATTTTGGGGTGTTTGGGGTCGAAATCCACCGGGTAAAGGTTGTATGTCGGGTGGTGGATCAAGATTTTTATAAGTTTGTGATTGGTCTCCCATTTTAGAGAGAAGGGAGAGCATTTTGCGTTAGAGAGAGAAAGAGCTGTTTAGGGTTTGGTTTTGGTTTAGGGTTTGGGGTTTAGGGTTTTCGACCCTTCTGGAATCATTGGTGATGGTCCCAGACCCTGATTCAATGCGTAGAGTGGAGTTTTGAAAACATTATGATTCGTACCATCAATATTTTCATATAAATCTGATTCTATTGATTCCAAAACCATTGTGGCTTGGAGTACTTGATGATTTTTGTTTGTTTGGGGTTGAAATCTACAGGGTAAAGGTGGTATGTCGGGTGGTGGATCTAGATTTTTGAAGATTTGCGATTTGTCTCCCATTCTAGAGAGAAGGGAGA
>NW_019250654.1:0-1300 GCF_002742605.1 Olea europaea var. sylvestris
TTTTCTTATTTACTTAAATATCCCTAAGTAAAATTATATAATTAGAATTCTAGTATATTTTTTAATTAAATAAATTATAGTTACACCATGAATATAAAACCTAATTTCTTTCTATTTCACTTCAACAATATTTTATTATAAGCCACCAAAATTAGGATGATATTATATAATCTATGCATCTTTACGTAATTTCATGAGAAATTTCTTTATTTCTAAAATCCTGCCAATTTCAGCTTTCTTAAGTAGTTTTTTATTGCAAAACACTTGGTAGATCTCTACTTTTGATGAAATTTTAACAATTTAGTTCTCTTGAATCAACTGTTTGACATAATATATACGTGCAGATAGAACACAAATTTCAAACCAAAAACTTGATTTTCTTCTAGTGATGTCAGTGACTCAACCATACATGTTAGTGATTTACGTGATGAATTGATGGGGATTCAAGTGAATCGTTTCTAGGAAGGGTGCAAATTCAACAAGTAATAATGTCGCTAAATTTCATTTCAATTGAGATCAAGACAATAAATTCTCTTGTATCCCTAAATGGAGGTGTTCTTGTGGTGGTTTCTAGTTTTGTAAAGTCAAGGTATTTTGATGGGTGGAGAAAATTTGTGTAGACATTTTTCCTTGCTTCCCAAGAGAGCGGTTATTTTATTCTGAATGAAGGGAGGGAGATTATGAATATGGTCTAGTGTTCTTCCTCGATCTTCCATTTCCAATGGTTGTGAAATAACGAGGGTAAAGGTTGAGAAAATTAGGATTAACATTGGTGATAAATACACCAAAATATTGTATTCTTAGTTTTCATTTTTTTTTTTTTTGAATTAGGAGTATAATAGTAATTTTATTGTGGTGTATTTATTAAAAATACATTTTAATTGTGGTGTAATTATAATGTGGTGCAGTAATTAAAATTTGTAGTGGTAATATAATTAGCCTTATATAAATGCAAACATACAATTTAAATAACTAAATAATCAAACTCTTATTTGATTTTTACAAAAGTGGCCTTTATTATTTTTTAGAGGAAATTTCATGGTATACCCATTTTAAAATAAAATTCATAAAATACATTTTAACTTTTTTTTATACCATTTTTACTGCATTTTTCAAAGTAAAATTGGAAAACAATAAACACGCATATATCAATTGATTTTCCTGACAACTATTATTACTCCATCAAACAAGCTCCAATTAATTTATTCAATTAATGTCTCCAATTAATTTATTCAATTAATGTCTGAATTTCCAAAATTTAGTCTTTATCAAAGGAAACACCTAATCAAGGGAGTAACAT
>NW_019250655.1:0-1300 GCF_002742605.1 Olea europaea var. sylvestris
CTTATGGGCCCAAAACGGACACCTTGTACAAAAGTTAAGCTCAATTCTTCGTACGCCGACTCTCCAAGCGTTTCAAATATTCATGTGCTCATTCTTTCGAAAAATGGCCAAAATCCCTCGTACCTCACGGCGAAGTGGTGAGTTCAATTCAAAACGGTCGCTACATTTCCAAAAAGTACTTATGGGCCCGAAACGGACACCGTGGACAAAAGTTACGCTCAATTCTTCGTCCGTCGACTCTCCAAGCGTTCTAAATATGCAAGTACTCATTCTTTCGAAAAATGGCCCACATCCCACGTACCTCACGGCGAAGTGGTGAGTTCAATTCAAAACGGTCGCTACATTTCCAAAAAGTACTTATGGGCCCGAAACGGACACCGTGGACAAAAGTTACGCTCAATTCTTCGTCCGTCGACTCTCCAAGCGTTCTAAATATGCAAGTACTCATTCTTTCGAAAAATGGCCAAAATCTTTCGTACGTCACGACGAAGTGGCGAGTTCAATCCAAAACGGTCCCTACATTTCCAAAAGTACTTATGGGCCCAAAACGGACACCGTGTGCAAGAGTTAAGCTCAATTCTTCGTCCGTTGACTCTCCGAGCGTTCCAAATATTCAAGTGCTCATTCTTTCGAAAAATGGCCCACATCCCACGTACCTCACGGCGAAGTGGTGAGTTCAATTCAAAAAGATCGCTACATTTCCAAAAAGTACTTATGGGCCCAAAACGGACACCGTGTGCAAAAGTTATGCTCAATCCTTCATACGCCGACTCTCCAAGCGTTCCTAATATGCAGGTGCTCATTCTTTCGAAAACTGGCCAAAATCTTTTGTACGTCACGACGAAGTGGTGAGTTTGGTCCAATACGGTCGCTACATTTCCAAAAAGTACTTATGGGCCCAAAATAGACACCATGTGCAAAAGTTACGCTCAATTCTTCGTCCGTCGACTCTCCAAGCGTTCTAAATATGCAAGTGCTCATTCTTTCGAAAAATGGCCAAAATCCCTCGTACATCACGACGAAGTGGTGAGTTCAATCCAAAACGATCGCTACATTTCCAAAAGTAATTATGGGCCCAAAACGGACACCGTGTGCAAGAGTTAAGCTCAATTCTTCGTCCGTTGACTCTACAAGCGTTCCAAATATGCAAGTGCTCATTCTTTCGAAAAATGGCCAAAATCCCTCGTGCCTCAAGGCGAAGTGGTGAGTTCAATTCTAAACGGTCGCTACATTTCCAAAAAGTACTTATGGGCCCAAAACAGACATCGTGTGCAAAAGTTACGCTCAATTCTTCGTACGC
>NW_019250656.1:0-1300 GCF_002742605.1 Olea europaea var. sylvestris
GTGGATTCCATGTGTGTTAAATTTTGTGTGAATTGCTTAAGAGCAATGAGATGATAATTAGGTGAAAATCTTAAGTTAAAGATTGATTTTCGAGAATAAGTGTTTAATGAGGGACATTGCACTAATCATTGCATAGAAGGGAAAAAGCTGCCATGTTGTGAAGCTACCCTAAAAGAGCCCAATGAGGAAAATTATATACATAAAAAGAGATAGGCTAGTGCATGAAACAGAATACGCACAGCAAACTTGAAAAAAGCAGGTGCATGAAACAGAAGACGCACTACATGCCTTGATTGAGTCCCAAACACTTATTTTAGAGAATTAGACCTTTGATAAGGGATTAGTAGCTTAGTTGATTCTTGGAGGTTGAGTCAGTCAAAATTAAGGAGAATCCTCATTTATTTATGTGTTGAGCTACAATTAGTAAAATCTAACCAAACTAGAGATGGTGAGTAATAGTATATAAATTTAACCATACATTACACCTTGGGAAAATAGTTATAAAATCAAGTTTGAGGGTGTGCATCCCACGAGAGAAGAGAGAAATAAATGACCATTGAGGGTCGGGATGAGTCCAATTTAAAAAAAAGTATGTGATTGAATTGATTATGCACACACACACGCTGGTCGAGCATTGGACAAGTTAGACTATATTTTGGTAGCAAACCTTAGAAGAATTTTGATAAGCAATTTCAAACCCCAAGGCAAATGGGACAAACTATTTCATTGGAACTATTTTTGAATTTTTATTGCTAGAGACTAGCAATATCTTGGTTGGGGAGTGTGATTAGTGTCCAAAAGTGCTTCAAAGATATATCATTTAGAAGGCATTTTACATTCACTTTGTTTAAAAACGCTAATGTTAGTCTCTAATTCCAATTCTCATGCCGTAAATTCAATTTCCATAAATACAAGGTTAAAAATGCAATTAATTGAAATACGTATTTACATAGATGGTGGCATGAGTATTATACATTTGAAAGAGTATCTATTTGATGTATTTCACTTGTATTTCCAAATTAGAACAAGTGGAGCAAGTGGAGGAAAATAATGTTGAAAAGTCAAAAATAGTGACTGCCTCAAGCAAGAAGCAGCTGTTGGTAAAATAATCATAACTTAAGCTTCAGACATTGGATCGAGGTGATTCAAGTTGGGTTGGAAAGAAAAGGCACGTATCTACAACTTTCATGTTTTGGAAGAAGTCAAATTCGTATCATAAAGCAGCCAAAATTACCGTGAAAAGTCCAGCTTGTTACCTGCCGGATACAGCTTTACCTGTGAAGCAGCACTTTGTTGTTTT
>NW_019250657.1:0-1300 GCF_002742605.1 Olea europaea var. sylvestris
CATGTTGAACATTGTGTTTTGGTCATGAATTTAATGATGATAAAACTATAAAACAAAATCATGGGTTTGGGTCTAAAAATAAAACCCATGTGAATTAAAACATGCTTTTATTCCACCTCCCCTGTTGATTAAAAAAAGAAAAAGAAAAAAAAATTGTTTGGGCCTAAAATTTCAGTGTGGGCATATGCCCGCACTTGTCTCAACGTGGCTCCGCCACTGGACTCAAAGGGCAAATTTTTGAAAGGTTTGGTATTGTAGATGGCAAAAAAATGAAATGTTTGCATCAAATCTGCTACTAAATGAAATATTTGGTACTTTGACTGCAATTCTCCGTAATTTTTTTTCTAGGCTTTCAAGGAAGGTTGAATAGTTCGATCCAAACGGACACTTTTCACTTGTGTTTTTGTATTGTAAATTCTTTAACAAGCTAATAGAATATTTCTCATCTATTTTGACTATGATTGCACAATGTTTGACATCTTGAATAGCAACTTTGAGACTTTTATCAGACAAATTTCCATGTGAATTTGACAAATTAGATGGGATATGTCTGTGAAGTAAGTGTTCATTTTCAATCTCATTCTATTAAGCCTGCTTGATGGTTGTTAAAAAATATGTTTTAAATCGTAAATTTTAGAAAATGCGTGGTTAAAAAGTGAAAAAAAAAAGTTTTGAATTTACGTTTAAAATATTTTATTATATGAATATGTGATTAAAAATAAGAATGAGAAATAAATTATTTTATATTAAAGGGAGTCAAACAAGGGCTAATTGTCTTTGGTTTTCCACACTTATGATGGACTGGTGTATTTCGCTCTTCCACGTCGAACACAGTTCATAGCCTTGAAATAGTAAGAGAAGTTGTGTTTCAGAATGATTTGGGAATGTACGCCATTCTATTTGACTAACCATAGTCATTGTAGATGATTATGCTACTTTGGAATTCTTTCTTCTTTTATTTTTTGGTCGAATACTAATCTATTTGAGCATATAAATGTGTTTGCTAGCTGGCATTGACAATTCTATCTCGAAAGATGTTTCAAGTGCATTTCGTTTTCGTGCTTCTTGGTTTTTGGTTTGATTTATTCATGCAAAGAAATGAAATAGATTGAGCTTGTACAATTTCATATATTGCAATTTGCAATTTCTTTTGGTGTTTTGTAGGTCCACTGATTCTCAATCAATTAGGAATAGAATGGACCCTCTGCTTCTGGTCTATGGCTCCTCGTGAACTTCCACTAGATTTATCCCCACATTGACCCTCGTGGCTTTGCATTGCATAATTGAAAGGATCATAGTG
>NW_019250658.1:0-1299 GCF_002742605.1 Olea europaea var. sylvestris
ACACGATGTCCGTTTTGGGCCCATAAGAACTTTTTGGAAATGTAGCGACCATTTTGGATTGAACTCACCACTTCGTCATGACGCACGAGTGATTTTGCCCATTTTTCGAAGGAATGAGGGCTTGTATATTAAGAACGCTTGGAGAGTCGGCGAACGAAGAATTGAGCGTACCTTTTGCACGCGGTGTCCGTTTTAGGCCCATAAGTACTATTTGGAAATGTAGCGACCGTTTTGGATTGAAATCACCACTTCGACATGACGTACGAGGGATTTTAGCTATTTTTCAATAGAATGAGCACTTGCATATTTGGAACGCTTGGATTGTCGGCGTACGAAGAATTGAGCATAACTTTTGCACACGGTGTCC
Source organism: Olea europaea var. sylvestris (assembly GCF_002742605.1). Classification (NCBI taxonomy): domain Eukaryota; kingdom Viridiplantae; phylum Streptophyta; class Magnoliopsida; order Lamiales; family Oleaceae; genus Olea; species Olea europaea. The sequence goes on from NW_019250658.1 coordinate 368, forward strand.
GTTTTGGGCCCATAAGAACTTTTTGGAAATGTAGCGATCATTCTGGATTGAACTCACCACTTCGTCGTGACGTACGAGGGATTCTGGTGATTTTTCAAAAGAATTAGCATTTGCATATTTTGAATGCTTGGAGAGTCGGCGGACGAAGAATTGAGCGCAACTTTTGCACGCGGTATTCGTTTTGGGCCCATAAGTACTTTTTGGAAATGTAGCGACCATTTTGGATTGAACTCACCACATCGTCATGACGTACGAGTGATTTTGCCCATTTTTCGAAAGAATGAGCGCTTGTATATTGAGAATGCGTGGAGAGTCGGCAAACGAAGAATTGAGCGTAACTTTTGCACGCGGTGTCCGTTTTGGGCCCATAAGTACTTTTTGGAAATGTAGCGATCGTTTTGGATTGAACTCACCACTTCGTCATGACGTACGAGGGATTTTAGCAATTTTTCAAAAGAATGAGCACTTGCATATTTCGAACGCTTGGATTGTCGTCGTACGAAGAATTGAGCGTAACTTTTGCACACGGTGTCCGTTTTGGGCCCATAAGAACTTTTTGGAAATGTAGCGACCGTTTTGGATTGAACTCACCACTTCGTCATGACGTACGAGTGATTTTGCCCATTTTTTGAAAGAATGAGCGCTTGTATATTGGGAACGCGTGGAGAGTCGGCGAACGAAGAATTGATCGTAACTTTTGCGCGCGGTGTCCGTTTTGGGCCCATAAGTACTTTTTGGAAATGTAGCAACCGTTTTGGATTGAACTCACCACTTCGTCATGACGTATGAGGGATTTTAGCTATTTTTCAAAAGAATGAGCACTTGGGTATTTGGAACGCTTGGATTGTTAGCGTACGAAGAATTGAGCGTAACTTTTGCACACGGTGTCCGTTTTGGGACCATAAGAACTTTTTGGAAATGTAGCAATCATT
>NW_019250659.1:0-170 GCF_002742605.1 Olea europaea var. sylvestris
TTAGCCGATTCCGACACCGTCGCGAAAAATGACGAAATTGCCCACGGCGCGATTTTTGTTTCCGATCAATCGATCAAATTTTATCCAATTCCGACACCGGCGCGAAAAATGACGAAATTGCCCCCGGCGCGATTTTTGTTTCCGATCAATCGGTCAAATTTTAGCCGATT
>NW_019250659.1:760-917 GCF_002742605.1 Olea europaea var. sylvestris
GGACACCGTCGCGAAAAATGACGAAATTGCTCACGGCGCGATTTTTGTTTCTGATCAATCGGTCAAATTTTGACCGATTTCGACACCGTCGCGAAAAATGACGAAATTGCCCCCGGCGCGATTTTTGTTTCTGATCAATCGGTCAAATTTTAGCCGA
>NW_019250659.1:1037-1299 GCF_002742605.1 Olea europaea var. sylvestris
CTCTTCCCCCACCCGCCCCAAAAATGACGAAATTGCCCCCGGCGCGATTTTTGTTTCCGATCAATCCGTCAAATTTTAGCCGATTCCGACACCGACGCTAAAATTGACGAAATGGCCCCCGGCGCGATTTTTGTTTCAGATCAATCGGTCAAATTTTAGCCGATTCCGACACCCTCGCCAAAAATGACGAAATGGCCCTCGGCGCGATTTTTGTTTCCGATCAATCGGTCAAATTTTAGCCGATTCCGACACCGTCGCAAAA
>NW_019250660.1:0-1299 GCF_002742605.1 Olea europaea var. sylvestris
CCCGGCGCGATTTTTATTTCAGATCAAAATTCCAAATTTCAGCCAATTCCGACACAGTCGAGAAAAATGACGAAATTGCCCTTGGCGCGATTTTTGTCCCCGATAAACCTGTCAAATTTGAGCCAATTCCAACACAGTCGAGAAAAATGACGAAATTGCCGCCGGCGCGATTTTTTTTTCCGATCAAACTTCCAAATCTCAGCCAATTCCGACACAGTCGAGAAAAATGACGAAATTCCCCCCGGCGCGATTTTTGTTTCCGATCAACCAATCAAATTTTAGCCAATTCCGACACAGTCGCGAAAAATGACGATATTACCCCCGGCGCGATTTTTGTCCCCGATAAACCTGTCAAATTTGAGCCAATTCCGACACAGTCGAGAAAAATGACGAAATTGCCGCCGGCGCGATTTTTATTTCCGATCAAACTGCCAAATTTCAGCCAATTCCGACACAGTCAAGAAAAATGACGAAATTACCCCCGGTGCGATTTTTGTTCCCAATCAACCTGTCAAATTTGAGCCCATTCTGACACAGTCACGAAAAATGACGAAATTACCCCCGACGCGATTTTTGTTTCCTATCAACCTATCAAATTTGAGCCCATTCCGACAAAGTGGAGAAAAATGACGAAATTGCCCCCGGCGAGGTTTTTGTTTACGATCAACAAGTCGAATTTTAGCGAATTTCGACACAGTCGCGAAAATGGACGAAATTACACCCGGGGCGATTTTTTTTCCCGATAAACCTGTCAAATTTGAGCCCATTTCGACACAGTCGAGAAAAATGACGAAATTGCCCCCGGCGCGGTTTTTGTTTCCGATCAACCAGTCAAATTTTAGATGATTCCGACACAGTCGTAAAAAATGACGAAATTACACCCGGCGCGATTTTTGCTCCAGATCACCCTGTCAAATTTGAGCCCATTCCGACACAGTCGGGAAAAACGATGAAATTGCCCCCGGCGCGATTTTTATTTCAGATCAAAATTCCAAATTTCAGCCAATTCCGACACAGTCGAGAAAAATGATGAAATTGCCCCCGACGAGATTTTTGTTCACGATAAACCTGTCAAATTTGAGCCAATTCCAACACAGTCGAGAAAAATGACGAAATTGCCGCCGGCGCGATTTTTATTTACGATCAAACTGCCAAATTTCAGCCAATTCCGACACAGTCGAGAAAAATGACGAAATTTGCCACGGTGCAGTTTCTGTTCCCGATAAACCTATCAAATTTGAGCCCATTCCGACAAAGTCGAGAAAAATGACGAAATTACCCCCAACGCGATTTTTATTT
>NW_019250661.1:0-1299 GCF_002742605.1 Olea europaea var. sylvestris
GGCAATTTAGTCATTTTTCGCGACGGAGTCGAATGGGTTAAAATTTGACAGGTTGATCGGAAACAAAAATTGTGCCAGGGGCAGTTTCGTCATTTTTCGCGACGGTGTCGGAATGGGCTAAAATTTAACAGGTTGATCGGAAACAAAAATCGCACCGGGGGCAATTTCGTCATTCTTTGCGACGGTGTCGAAATGTGCTCAAATTTGATAGGTTGATCGGAAACAAAAATCGTGCCAGAGGCAATTTCGTCATTTTTCGTGACGTTGTCGAAATGGGCTAAAATTTGACCGGTTGATCGGAAACAAAAACCGCCGCAAGGGCAATTTAGTCATTTTTCGCGACAGAGTCGAATGGGCTTAAATTTGACAGGTTGATCGGAAACAAAAATCGTGCCAGGGGCAATTTCGTCATTTTTCGCGACGGTGTCGGAATGGGCTAAAATTTTACAGGTTGATCGGAAACAAAAACCGCCCAAGGGACAATTTAGTCATTTTTCGAGACGGTGTCTGAATGGGCTAAAATTTTACAGGTTGATCGGAAACAAAAACCGTGCCAGGGACAATTTCGTCATTTTTCGCGACGGTGTCGAAATGGGCTCAAATTTGACAGGTTGATCGGATACAAAAACCGCCGCAGGGGATATTTAGTCATTTTTCGCGACGGAGTCGAATTGACTTAAATTTGACAGGTTGATCGAAAACAAAAAACGTGCCAGGGGCATTTTCGTCATTTTTCGCGACGGTGTCGGAATGGGCTAAAATTTTACAGGTTGATTGGAAACAAAAACCGCCCAAGGGACAATTTAGTCATTTTTCGCGACGGTGTCTGAATGGGCTAAAATTTGACAGTTTGATCAGAAACAAAACGGCCCCAGGGGCAATTTAGTCATTTTTCGCAACGGAGACGAATGGGCTAAAATTTGACAAGTTCATCGGAAACAAAAATCGTGCCAGGTGCAATTTCGTCATTTTTCGCGACGGTGTCGGAATGGGCTAAAATTTGACAGGTTGATCGGAAACAAAAATCGCACCGGGGGCAATTTCGTCATGCTTCGCGACGGTGTCGAAATGTGCTCAAATTTGATAGGTTGATCGGAAACAAAAATCGTGCCAGAGGCAATTTCGTCATTTTTCGTGACGGTGTCGAAATGGGCTAAAATTTCACAGGTTGATCGGAAACAAAAACCGCCGCAAGGGCAATTTAGTCATTTTTCGTGACGGAGTCGAATGGGCTTAAATTTGACAGGTTGATCGGAAACAAAAATCGTGCCAGGGGCAATTTCGTCATTTTTCGCGACG
>NW_019250662.1:0-27639 GCF_002742605.1 Olea europaea var. sylvestris
GTTGTCAAGTGTCAATCGGATAGGAAAACTGTTTGAAATTTAAACTGTCCAATAGGGTAATATCACGCGGCAAAGTGTAAAGTAAAGTGTGCACCATAGTGTACATGTAGCAAAGTTCTTACCGATTGAACTTTGATACTTCTACACTGATTTTTGACTCGTTGTTTGACACCTGTGTTGTTGTCGTGTGTCAATTGGATGGAAAAACTGATTGAAATTTAAACTGCCCAGCACGGTAATGTCACGTGCAAGGTGTAAACTAAAGTGTACACCATAGTGTACATGTAGCATGGTTCTTACCGACTGAACTATGTTATTTGTACACTGATTTTTGACCCGTTGTTTGACACTTGCATTGCTGTCAAGTGACAATTGGATGGGAAAACTGTTTGAAATTTAAACTGTCCAATAGGGTAATATCACGCGGCAAAGTGTAAAGTAAAGTGTGCACCATAGTGTACATGCAGCAAAGTTCTTACCGATTGAACTTTGATATTTGTACACTGATTTTTGACCCGTTGTTTGACACTTGCATTGCTGTCAAGTGACAATTGGATGGGAAAACTGTTTGAAATTTAAACTGTCCAATAGGGTAATATCACGCGGCAAAGTGTAAAGTAAAGTGTGCACCATAGTGTACATGCAGCAAAGTTCTTACCGATTGAACTTTGATATTTGTACACTGATTTTTGACCCGTTGTTTGACACTTGCATTGCTGTCAAGTGACAATTGGATGGGAAAACTGTTTGAAATTTAAACTGTCCAATAGGGTAATATCACGCGGCAAAGTGTAAAGTAAAGTGTGCACCATAGTGTACATGCAGCAAAGTTCTTACCGATTGAACTTTGATATTTGTACACTGATTTTTGACCCGTTGTTTGACACTTGCATTGCTGTCAAGTGACAATTGGATGGGAAAACTGTTTGAAATTTAAACTGTCCAACGGGATAATGTCACATGAAAAAGTGCAAACTATAGCGTACACCATAGTGTACATGTAGCAAGGTTCTTACTGATTGAACTTTGCTATTTGTACACTAATTTTTGACACTTGTTGTCAAATGTCAATTTGATGGGAAAACTGTTTGAAATTTAAACTGTCCAACGGGATAATGTCACATGAAAAAGTGCAAACTATAGCGTACACCATAGTGTACATGTAGCAAGGTTCTTACTGATTGAACTTTGCTATTTGTACACTGATTTTTGACCCGTTGTTTGACACTTGCATTGTTGTCAAGTGTCAATTGGATGGGAAAACTATTTGAAATTTAAAATATCCGATAGGGTAATGTCACGGGGCAATGTGTAAACTAAAGTGTATACCATAATGTACATATAGCATGGTCCGTGCCGATCGAACTTTGCTAGTTGTACACTGATTTTTGACACGTTGTTTAACACTTGTAATGTTGTCAAGTGTCAATTTGGTGGGAAAACTGTTTAAAATTTAAACTGTTCGATGGGCTATTGTCATGTGGTAAAGTGTAAAGTAAAGTGTACACCATAGTGTACATGTAGCATGGTCCTTACTGATTGAACTTCGTTACTTGTACACTAATTTTTGACACGTTGTTTGACACTTGCATTGTTGTCAAGTGTCAATTGGATATGAAAACTGTTTGAAATTTAAATAGTCCAACAGGATAACGTCACGTGACAAGGTGTAAACTAAAGTGTGTGCACTATAGTCTACATATAGCAAGGTTCTTGCCGATTGAACTTTGCTATTTCTTCACTGATTTTTGACACTTTATTTGACCCTTGCATTGTTGTTAACAATCAGTTGGATAGGAAAACTATTTGAAATTTAAGCTGTCCAATAGGGTAATGTCACGTGGTAAGGTGTAAATTAAAGTGTACATCATAGTATACATGTATCAAGGTTCTTGCCGATTGAACTTTGCTATTTGTACACTAATTTTAGACACATTGTTTTGACACTTACTTTGTTGTCAAGTGTCAATTGGGTTGGAAAATTGTTTGAAATTTAAACTGTCCAACAGGGTTATGTTAAGCGGCAAAGTGTAAACTAAAGTGTACACCATAGCGTACATGTCGCGAGGTTCTTACCAATTTTTAACACGTTGTTTGACATTTGCATTATTGTCAAGTGTCAACTGGATATGAAAACTGCTTGAAATTTAAACTGTCAAACAAGATAATGTCACGTCGCAAAGTGTAAACTAAAGTGTGCACCATAGTGTACGTTTAGCAAGGATCTTACCTAATGAACTTTCCTATTTGTACACTGACTTTTAATACGTTGTTTGACACTTGCATTGTTGTCAAGCGTCAATTGGAATGGAAAATTGTTTGAAATTTAAATTGTCCAACAGCGTAACTTCTCATGGTAAAGTGTAAACTAAAATGTACCCCGTAGTGTACATGTAGCATGATTCTTACCGATTGAACTTTGTTATTTGTACAATGATTTTTGACACATTATTTGACACTTTCGTTGTCGTCAATTATCAATTGGATAGGAAAACTGTTTGAAATTTAAACTGTCCAACAGGGTAATGTCACGTGGCAAAGTGTAAATTTAAGTGTACACCATAGTGTACATGTCGCAAGGTTCTTACCGATTGAACTTTGCTATTTGTACACTAATTTTTGACACGTTGTTTGACACTTGTATTGTTGTCAAGTGTCAATTGGATGTCAAAAATGTTTGAAATTTAAATGGTCCAACAGGGTAATGTCACGTGGCAAAGTGTAAACTAAAATGTACACCATAATTTGCATGTAGCGTGGTCCTTACCGATTGAACTTTTTTATTTGTACACTGATTTTTGACAAGTTTGTCTAATACTCGCATTGTTGTCAAGTGTCAATTGGATCAAAAAACTGTTTGAAATTTAAACTCTCCAACCGAGTAATGTCACATGGCAAAGTGTAAACTAAAGTGTGTACACCATAGTGTTTCTGTAGCAAAGTTCTTACCGATTGAACTTTGTTAATGGTATACTGATTTTTGACACATTGCTAGACACTTGCATTGTTGCCTAGTGTCAATTGGGAAGGAAAGCTGTTTAAAATTTAAACTGTCCTACATGGTAAAGTCACGTGGAAAAGTGTACACTAAAGTGTACACCATAGTGTACAGGTCGCAAGGTTCTTACCGATTGAACTTTGAAATGTGTACACTGATTTTTGACACGTTGTTTTGACACTTGCATTGTTGTCATGTGCCTATTGGATTCGAAAACTATTTGAAATTTAAACTGTCAAACAGGAAAATGTCACGTGGCAAAGTGTAAACTAAAGTGTGTACCATAGTGTATGGGTTGCAAGGTTCTTACCGATTGAACTTTGCTATTTGTAAACTGATTTTTGACACGTTTGACACTTGCTTTGCTACCATGCCAGTTAGATCGAAAAATTGTTTGAAATTTAAACTGTCGAACCGAGTAATGTCAAATGGCAAAGTGTAAACTAAAGTGTGTACACCATAGTGTTCTTGTAGCAAAGTTCTTACCGATTGAACTTTGCTATTGGTATACTGATTTTTGACACGTTGTTAGACACTTGCATTGTTGCCTAGTGTCAATTGGGTGGGAAAACTACTTAAAATTTAAACTGTCCTAAATGGTAAAGTCACATGGAAAAGTGTAAACTAAAGTGTACACCATAGTGTACATGTCACAAGGTTCTTACCGATTGAACTTTGAAATTTGTACACTGATTTTTGACACGTTGTTTGACAATTGCACTATTGTCATGTGTTAATTGGACGCGAAAACTGTTTGAAATTTAAACTGTCCAATAGGGTAATGTCACGTGACAAAGTGTAAATTAAAGTGTACCCCATAGTGTACATGTCGCAATGTTCTTACTGATTGAACTTCGCTATTTGTACCCTGATTTTTGACACGTTGTTTGACACTTGCATTGTTCTCCAGTTTCAATTGGGTGGGACAACTGTTTGAAATTTCGACTGTCCAACATGGTAATGTCTAATGGCAAAGTGTAAATTAAAGTGTACACCATAATGTATATGTCGCAAGGTTCTTACCGATTGAACTTTGCTATTTGAACACTAATTTTTGATACGTTGTTTAACACTTGCATTGTTATCAAGTGTCAATTGGATGGGAAAAATGTTTGAAATTTAAAATGTCCAATAGGGTAATGTCAAGTGGCAAAGTGTAAACCAAAGTGTACACCACTGTGAACATGTAGCAAGGATCTTACTGATTGAACTTTGCTTTTTTTTTTTACACTGATTTTTGACACGTTGTTTGACACTTGCATTTCTTACCGATTGAACTTTTCTATTTGTTCACTGATTTTTGACACGTTGTTTGACACTCGCATTGTTGTCAAGTGTCAATTGGATTGGAAAACAGTTTGAAATTTAAACTGTCTAATGGGGTAATGTCACGTGGCAAAGTGTAAACTAAAGTGTATACCATAGTGTACATGTAGCAAGGTTCTGACCGATTAAACTTTACTATTTGTACACTAATTTTTGACACGTTGTTTGACACTTGTACTGTTGTCAAGTGTCAATTGGATGGAAAAATTGTTTGAAATTTAAATTGTCCAACAGGGTAATGTCACGTGGTAAAGTGTAAACTAAAGTTTATACCATAGTGTACATGAAGAATTGTTCTTACCGTTTGAATTTTGCAGCTTGTACACAGATTTTTGACACATTGTTTGGCACATGCATTGTTGCCAAGTTTCAATTGGATAAAAAACTGTTTGAAATTTAAACTGTCTAACAGGGCAATGTCACGTGACAAGGTGTAAACTGATGTGTACACCATAGTGTACATGTAACATTGTCCTCACCGATTGAACTTTGGCATCTGTACATTGATTTTTAACACGTTGTTTGATACTTGCATTGTTGTGAAGCATCTATTGGATGGGAAAACTGTTTGAAATTTGAACTGTCCAAAAGGGCAATATTACGTGGCAAAGTGTAAACTAAAGTGTAAACCAAAGTGTACATGCAGCAAGGTTCTTACCGATTGAACGTTGATATTTGTACACTGATTTTTGACACTTATTTTGTTGTCGAGTGTCAATTGGATGGGAAAACCGTTTGAAAATTAAACTACCCAACAGGGAAATGTCACGTGGTAAAGTGTAAACTAAAGTGAACACCATAGTGTTCAAGTCGCAAGGTTCTTACTGATTGAACTTTGCTATTTGTACAATGATTTTTGCCACATTGTTTAACACTTGCATTGTTGCCAAGTGTCAATTGGATGGAAAAACTGTTTGAGATTTAAACTGTCCAATAGGGTAATGTCACGTGGAAAAAGTGTAAAATAAATTGTATACTATAGTGTACATGTCGCAAGGTTCTTACCGACCGAACTTTACAATTTGTACACTGATTTTTAATACCTTGTTTAACACTTGCATTGTTGTCAGGTGTCAATTGGGTGAGAAAACTGTTTGAAATTTAAAATGTCCAACTACGTAATGTCAAGTGGCAAAGTGTAGACCAAAGTCTACACCACTATGTACATGTATCAAGGTTCTTGCCGATTGAACTTTGCTACTTGTACACTGATTTTTGACCGGTTGTTTGACACTTGCATTGTTGTCAAGTGTCGTTTGGATGGGAAAATTGTTTGAAATTTAAACTATCCAACATGGTAATGTCTTGTGGCAAAGTGTAAATTAAAGTGTATACCATAGTGTACAAGTAGCAAAGTTCTTACCGATTGAACTTTTCTATTTGTACACTAATTTTTAACACGTTGTTTGACACTTGCATTGTTGTTAAGTGTCAATTGGATGGGAAAAGCATTTGAAATTTATACTGTCCAATGGTGTAATGTCACGTGATAAAGTGTAAACTAAAGTGCATACCATAGTGTACATGTAGCAAGGTTATTACTGATTAAAATTTACTATTTGTACACTAATTTTTGACACGTTGTTTGACTCTTGCATTATTGTCAAGTGTCAATTGGATGGGAAAATTGTTTGAAATTTAAACTGCCCAACAGGGTAATGTCACGTGGCAAAGTGTAAACTAAAGTATATGCCATAGTGTACTTGTAGCAAGGTTCTTACGGATTGAACTTTGCTATTTGTACACCGATTTTTGACAAGCTGTTTGACACTTGCATTGTTCTCAATTCTCAATTAGATGGGAAAATTGTTTGAAATTTAAACTGTCCAACAAGGTAATGTCACGTGGCAAAGTATAAGCTAAAGTGTACACCATAGTGTACATGTAGCAAGATTCTTATCAATTGAACTTTGCTTTTTGTACACGGATTTTTGACACGTTGTTTGACACTTGCATTGCTGTCAAGTGTCAATTGGATTGGAAAACTGTTTGAAATTTAATCTGTCCAACGGGGTAATGTCACGCAGCAAAGTGTAAACCAAAGTGTACCCTATAGTGTACAGGAAGTAAGGTTCTTACCGATTGAAGTTTGCTATTTGTAATTGATTTTTGACATGATGTTTTACACTTGCATTTCTTGCCGATTGAACTTTGCTATTTGAACGCCAATTTTTAACACGTTGTTTAACACTTGTATTGTTGTCAAGTGTCAATTGGATGGGAAAACTTTTTGAAATTTAAACTGTCTAACTGGGTAATGTCACGTGGAAAAGTGCAAACTATAGCGTACACCATAGTGTACATGTAGAAATGTTCTTACCGATTGAACTTTGCTATTTGTATACTGATTTTTGACCCGTTGTTTGACACTTGCATTGTTGTCAAGTGTCAATTGGATGGGAAAACTGTTTCAAATTTAAACTATCCAATAGGGTAATGTCACGGGGTAAAGTGTAAACTAAAGTATATACCATAGTGTACATGTAGCATGGTTCGTACCGATCGAACTTTGCTATTTGTACACTGATTTTTGGCACGTTGTTTGACACTTGCATTGTTGTCAAGTGTCAATTTGGTTGGAAAACTGTTTGAAATTTAAACAGTCCGATGGGGTATTGTCATGTGGTAAAGTGTAAACTAAAGTGTACACCATAGTGTACATGTAGCATGGTCCTTACCGATTGAACTTTGTTACTTGTACACTTATTTTTGACACGTTGTTTGACACTTGCATTGTTGTCAAGTTTCAATTGGATATGAAAACTGTTTGAAATTTAAATAGTCCAATAGGATAACGTCACGTGACAAGGTGTAAACTAAAGTGTGTGTACCATAGTCTACATATAGTAAGGTTCTTGTTGATTGAACTTTGCTATTTCTTTATTGATTTTTGACACATTATTTGACCCTTACATTGTTGTCAACTGTTAGTTGGATAGGAAAACTATTTGAAATTTAAACTGTCCAACGGGGTAATGTCACGTGGTAAAGTGTAACTAAAGTGTACATCATAGTATACATGTAGCAAGGTTCTTGCCGATTGAACTTTGCTATTTGTACACTAATTTTAGACACGTTGTTTGAAACTTACTTTGTTGCCAAGTGTCAATTGGGTGGGAAAATTGTTTGAAATTTCAACTGTCCAACAGGGTTATGCCAAGCGGCAAAATCTAAACTAAAGTGTACACTATAGTGTACATGTCGCGAGGTTCTTACCGATTTTTAACACGTTGTTTGACATTTGCATTATTGTCAAGTGTCAACTGGATACAAAAACTATTTGAAATTTAAACTGTCAAACAGGATAATGTCACGTCGCAAAGTATAAACTAAACTGTGTACCATAGTGTACGTTTAGCAAGGATCTTACCGATTGAACGTTGCTATTTGTACACTGATTTTTGCCATGTTGTTTGACACTTGTATTGTTGTCAAGTGTCGATTGGAATGGAAAATTGTTTGAAATTTAAATTGTCCAACAGGGTAACGTCTCATGGTAAAGTGTAAACTAAAGTGTACGCCGTAATGTATATTTAGCATGGTTTTTACCGATTGAACTTTGTTATTTGTACAGTGATTTTTGACACATTATTTGACACTTTCGTTGCTGTCAAGTGTCAATTGGATGGGAAAACTATTTGAAATTTAAACTGTCCAACATGGTAATGATATGTGGCAAAGTGTAAATTTAAGTGTACACCATAGTGCACATGTCGCAAGATTCTTACAGATTGAACTTTGCTATTTGTACACTGATTTTTGACACGTTGTTTGACACTTGCATTGTTGTCAAGTGTCAATTGGATGCAAAAACTTTTTGAAATTTAAAAGGACCAACAGAGTAATGTCATGTGGTAAAGTGTAAACTAAAGTGTACACCATAGTTTACATGTAGCGTGGCCCTAACCGATTGAACTTTTTTGTTTGTAGACTAATTTTTGACAAGTTTGTCTGATACTTGCATTGTTGTCAAGTGTCAATTAGATCGAATTTTTTTTTGAAATTTAAACTGTCCAACCGAATAATGTCACATGGTAAAGTGTAAACTAAAGTGTGTACACTATAGTGTTCCTGTAGCAAAGTTCTTACCAATTGAAATTTGCTATTGGTATACTGATTTTTGACACGTTGTTAGACACTTGCATTGTTGCCTAGTGTCAATTGGGTGGGAAAAATGTTTGAAATTTAAACTTTCCTACATGGTAAAGTCACGTGGAAAAGTGTAAACTAAAATGTACACCATAGTGTACATGTCGCAAGGTTCTTACCGATTGAACTTTAAAATTGGTACACTGATTTTTGACTCGTTGTTTAACACTTGCATTGTTGTCATGTGTCAATTGGATGCGAAAACTGTTTGAAATTTAAATTGTCAAGCAGGGAAATGTCCCGTGGCAAAGTATAAACTAAAGTGTGCACCATAGTGTACGTGTTGCAAGGTTCTTACTGATTGAACTTTGCTATTTGTAAACTAATTTTGACACGTTTAACACTTGCTTTGCTAGAATGTCAATTGGATGGGAGAATTATTTGAAATTTAAACTGTCCAACTGGGTAATGTCACGTGGCAAAGTGAAAAGTAAAGTGTACACCATAGTGTACATGTGATAAGGTTCTAACCGATTTAACTTTATTATTTGTATACTGATTTTTGACACGTTATTTGACACTTGCATTGTTGTCAAGTGTCAATTGGATGGGAAACTGTTTGAAATTTAAACTGTCCAACAGGGTAATGTCACGTGGCAAAGTGTAAAATAAAGTATACACCATAGGGTACATGTCGTAAGGTTCTTACAGATTGAACATTGCTATTTGTGCACTGATTTTTGACACGTTGTTTGACACTTGCATTGTTGTCAAATGTCAATTGGGTGGGAAAATTGTTTCAAATTTAAACCGTCCAACAAGGTAATGTCCAGTGGGAATGTGTAAACTATAGTCTACACCATATTGTACAAGTAGAAAGGTTCTTACCGATTTTACTTCGCTATTTGTACACAGATGTTTGACACGTTGTTTGACACTTACATTGTTTTCAGGTGTCAATCGGATGGGAAAATTGTTTGAAATTTAAGCTGTCCAACGGAGTAATGTCACGTGGCAAAGTGTAAATTAAAGTGTACACAATAGTGTATTCGTAACAAGGTTCTTACCGATTGAACTTTGCTATTTGTACACAGATTTTTGACACGTTGTTGGATACTTGCATTGTTGTCAAGTGCAAATCCGGTGGAAAAACTGTTTGAAATTTAAACTGTCCAATAGGGTAATGTCACGTGGCAAAGTGTAAATTAAAGTGTACAGCATAGTGTACATGTCGCAAGGTTCTTACTGATTGAACTTTGCCATTTGTACCCAGATTTTTGACACGTTGTTTGACACTTGCATTGTTCTCAAGTGTCAATTGGGTGCAACAACTGTTTGAAATTTAAACTGTCTAACATGGTAATGTCTAACGACAAAGTGCAAACTAAAGTGTACACCATAATGTATATGTCGCAAGGTTCTTACCGATTGAACTTTGCTATTTGAAAACTAATTTTTGATACATTGTTTAGCACTAGCATTGTTGTCAAGTGTCAATTGGATGGGAAAACTGATTGAAATTTAAAATCTCCAATAGGATAATGTCAAGTGGCAAAGTGTAAACCAAAGTATACACCACTGTGAACATGTAACAAGGATCTTACTGATTGAACTTTGCTATTTGTACATTGATTTTTGACACGTTGTTTGACGCTTGCATTTCTTACCAATTGAACTTTTCTATTTGTTCACTGATTTTTGACACGTTATTTGACAGTCGCATTGTTGTCAAGTGTCAATTGGATTGGAAAACTGTTTAAACTTTAAACTATCCAACGAGGTAATGTCACGTGGCAAATTGTAAACTAAAGTGTATACCATAGTGTACATGTAGCAAGGTTCTGACTGATTGAACGTTACTATTTGTACACTAATTTTTGACACGTTGTTTGACACTTGCATTGTTGTCAAGGGTCAATTGGATGGGAAAACTATTTGAAATTTAAACAATCCAACGGGGCAATGTCACGTGGCAAAGTGTAAATTCAAGTGTATACCATAGTGTACATGAAGAATTGTTCTTACTGTTTGAACTTTGCAATTTGTACACAGATTTTTGACACGTTGTTTGACACATCCATTGTTGCCAAGTTTCAATTGGATGGAAAATTATTTGAAATTTAAACTGTCTAATAGGGTAATGTCAAGGGGCAAGGTGTAAACTGAAGTGTACACCATAGTGTACATGTAACATGGCCCTCACCGATTGAACTTCGTCATCTGTACATTGATTTTTAACACGTTGTTTGACAGTTGCATTGTTGTAAATTGTCTATTGGATAGGAAAGCTGTTTGAAATTTGAACTGTCCAAAAGGGTAATATCACGTGGCAAAGTGTAAAGTAAAGTGTAAACCATAGTGTACATGTAGCAAGGTTCTTACCGATTGAACTCTGATATTTGTACACTAATTTTTGACACTTTTTTGTTGTCGACTGTCAAATGGATCGGAAAATTGTTTGAAATTTAAACTGCCCAATAGGGAAATGTCACATGGCAAAGTATAAACTAAAGTGTGCACCATAGTGTTCATGTCGTAAGGTTCTTACCGATTGAACTTTGCTATTTGTACACTGATTTTTAACACATTGTTTAACACTTGGATTGTGGCCAAGTGTCAATTGGATGGGAAAACTATTTGAAATTCAAACTGTCGAATAGGGTAATGTCACGTGGAAAAGTGTAAAATAAAGTGTACACTATAGTGTACATGTCGCAAGGTTCTTACCGACCGAACTTTGCAATTTGTACACTGATTTTTAATACGTTGTTTGACACTTGCATTGTTGTCAAGTGTCAATTGGGTGGGAAAACTATTTGAAATTTAAACTATCCAACATGGTAATGTCATGTGGCAAGGTGTAAATTAAAGTGTATACCATAGTGTACAGGTAGCAAAGTTCTTACCGATTGAACTTTGCTATTTGTACACTAATTTTTGACACGTTGTTTGACACTTGCATTGTTGTCAAGTGTCAATTGGATGGGAAAACTGCTTGAAATTTATACTGTCCAATGGTGTAATATCACTTGGTAGTGTGTAACTAAAGTGTATACCGTAGTGTACATGTAGCAAGGTTATTATCGATTAAAATTTACTATTTGTACACTAATTTTTGACACGTTGTTCGACTCTTACATTATTGTCAAGTGTCAATTGGATGGAAAAATTGTTTGAAATTTAAACTGTCTAATAGGGTAATGTCACGTGGCAAAGTGTAAACTAAAGTGTACACCATAGTGTACCTGTGGCAAGGTTCTTACCGATTGAACTTTGCTATTTATACGCTGATTTTTGACAAGTTGTTTGACACTTGCATTGTTGTCAAGTGTCATTTGGATGGGAAAATTGTTTGAAATTTAAACTATCAAACATGGTAATGTCATGTGGCAAAGTGTAAATTAAAGTGTATACCATAGTGTACAGGTAGCAAAGTTCTTACCGATTGAACTTTGCCATTTGTACACTAATTTTTGACACGTTGTTTGACACTTGCATTGTTGTCAAGTGTCAATTGGATGGGAAAACTGCTTGAAATTTATACTGTCCAATGGTGTAATATCACTTGGTAATGTGTAAACTAAAGTGTATACCGTAGTGTACATGTAGCAAGGTTATTATCGATTAAAATTTACTATTTGTACACTAATTTTTGACACGTTGTTCGACTCTTACATTGTTGTCAAGTGTCAATTGGATGGAAAAATTGTTTGAAATTTAAACTATCTAACAAGGTAATGTCGCGTGGCAAAGTGTAAACTAAAGTGTACACCATAGTATACCTGTAGCAAGGTTCTTACAGATTGAACTTTGCTATTTGTAAACCGATTTTTGACAAGTTGTTTGACACCTGCATTGTTCTCAATTGTCAATTAGATGGGAATTTTTTTGAAATTTAAACTATCTAACAAGGCAATGTCACGTGGCAAAGTGTAAACTAAAGTGTATACCGAAGTGTACATGTAGCAAGGTTCTTACCAATTGAACTTTGCTTTTTGTACATGAATTTTTGACACGTTGTTTGACACTTGCATTGCTGTCAAGTGTGAATTGGATTGGAATACTATTTGAAATTTAAATAGTCCAACGGGGTAATGTTACGCAGCAAAGTGTCAACCAATGTGTATCCCATAGTCTACAGGAAGCAAGGTTCTTACCGATTGAACTTTGCTATTTTTACATTGATTTTTAACATGATGTTTTACACTTGAATTTCTTACCGATTGAACTTTACTATTTGAACGCCAATTTTTGGCATGTTGTTTAACACTTGCATGGATAGGAAAACTGTTAGAAATTTAAACTGTCCAACGGTGTAACGTCACGTGGAAAAGTGCAAACTATAGTGTACTCCATAGTGAACATGTAGCAATGTTCTTACTGATTGAACTTTGCTATTTGTACACAGATTATTGACACGTTGTTTGACACTTGCGTTGTTGTCAAGTGTCAATTGAATGGGAAAATAGTTTGAAATTTAAACTGTCCAACAATGTAATGTCACGGGACAAAGTGTAAACTAAAGTGTATACCATAGTGTACATGTAGCATGGTCCGTACCGATCGAACTTTGCTATTTGTACACTGATTTTTTGACACGTTGTTTGATACTTGCATTGTTGTCAATTGTCAATTTGATGGGGAAACTGTTTGAAATTTAAACTGTCTAATGGGATATTGTGACGTGGCAAAGTGTAAACTAAAGTGTACACCATAGTGTACATGTAGCATGGTCTTTACCGATTGAACTTTGTTACTTGTACACTAATTTTTGACACGTTGTTTGACACTTACATTGTTGTCAGGTGTCAATTAGATGGGAAAACTATTTGAAATTTAAACTGTATAACGGGGTAATGTCACGTGGCAAAGTGTAAACTAAATTGCATACCATAGTGTACATAAATCAAGGTTCTTACCGATTGGATTTTACTATTTGTACACTAATTTTTGAGACGTTGTTTGACTCTTGCATTGTTGTCATGTGTCAATTGGATGGGAAAATTGTTTGAAATTTAAACTGTCCAACAGGGTAATGTCACATGGCAAAGTATAAACTAGAGTGTACACCATAGTGTACATGAAGAATGGTTCTTACCGTTTGAACTTTGTAATTTGTACACAGATTTTTGACACGTTGCTTGACACATGCATTGTTACAAAGTTTCAATTGGATGGAAAACTATTTGAAATTTAAACTGTCTAACAGGGTAATGTCACGTGGTAAGGTGTAAACTGAAGTGTAAACCATAGTGTACATGTAACATGGTCCTCATCGATTGAACTTTGTCATTTGTACATTGATTTTTAACACGTTGTTTGACACTTGCATTGTTGTCAAGTCTCTACTAGATAGGAAAACTTTTTGAAATTTGAACTGTCCAATAGGGTAATATCACGTGGCAAAGTGTAAACTAAAGTGTAAACCATAGTGTACATGTAGTAAGGTTCTTACCGATTGAACTTTGATATTTGTACACTGATTTTTGACACTTGTTTTGTTGTCGAGTGTCAATTGGATGGGAAAACCATTTGAAATTTAAACCGCCGAATAGGGAAATGTCACGTGGCAAAGTGTAAACTAAAGTGTACACCATAGAGTTCATGTCGCAAGGTTCTTACCGATTGAACGTTGCTATTTGTACACTGATTTTTGACACATTGTTTGACACTTGTGTTGTCGCCAAGTGTCAATTGGATGGGAAAATTGTTTGAAATTTAAACTGTCCAATAGGGTAATGTCACATGGAAAAGTGTAAACTGAAGCATACACAATAGTGTACATGTCGCAAGGTTCTTACTGACCGAACTTTGCAATTTGTACACTGATTTTTAATACGTTGTTTAACACTTGCGTTGCTGTCAGGTGTCAATTGGGTGGGAAAACTGTTTGAAATTTAAACTGTCCAACTAGGTAATGTCAAGTGGCAAAGTATAAATTAAAGTGTATACCATAGTGTACATGTAGCAAAGTTCTTACCGATTGAACTTTACTCTTTGTACACTAATTTTTGATACGTTGTTTGACACTTGCATTGTTGTCAAGTGTTAATTGGATGGAAAAACTATTTGAAATTTATACTGTCCAACGGTGTAATATCACGTGGCAAAGCGTGAACTAAAGTGTATACCATACTGTATATGTAGCAAGGTTATTACCGATTAAAATTTACTATTTGTACACTAATTTTTGACACGTTGTTTGACTCTTGCATTATTGTCAAGTGTCAATTTGATGGGAAAACTACTTGAAATTTAAACTGTCCAACGGTGTAATATCACGTGGAAAAGTGTAAACTAAATTGTACACCATAGTGTACCTGTAGCAAGGTTATTACCGATTAAAATTTACTATTTGCACACTAATTTTTGACAAGTTGTTTAACACTTGTATTATTCTTAATTGTCAATTAGATGGGAAAATTGTTTGAAATTTAAACTATCCAACAGGGTAACGTCACGTGGTAAAGTGTAAACTAAAGTGTACACTATAGTGTACCTGTAGTAAGGTTCTTACAGATTGAACTTTGCTATTTGTACACCGATTTTTGACAAGTTGTTTAACACTTGCATTGTTCTCAATTGCCAATTTGATGAGAAAACTATTTGAAATTTAAACTGTCCAACAAGGTAATGTCACATGACAAAGTGTAAGCTAAATTTACACCATAGTGTACATGTAGCAAGGTTCTTACCAATTGAACTTTGCTGTTTGTACACGGATTTTTGACACGTTGTTTGATACTTGCATTGCTGTCAAGTGTCAATTGGATTGGAAAACTGTTTGAAATTTAAACTGTCCAACGGGGTAATATCACGCAGCAAAGTGTAAACCAAAGTGTACTCTATAGTGTACAGGATGCAAGGTTCTTACCTATTGAACTTTGCTTTTTGTACATTGATTTTTGACATGATGTTTTACACTTGCATTTCTTACCGATTGAACTTTACCATTTGAACGCCAATTTTTGACGCGTTGTTTGACACTTGCATTATTGACAAGTGTCAATTGGATGGGAAAACTGTTAGAAATTTAAACTATCCAATGGGGTAATGTCACGTGGAAAAGTGCAAAACTATAGTGCACATGTAGCAAGGTTCTTACCGATTGAACTTTGCTATTTGTACACAGATTTTTGACACGTTGTTTGACGCTTGCTTTGTATTCAAGTGTCAATTGAATTGGAAAACGGTTTGAAATTTAAACTGTCCAATAGTGTAATGTCACAGGACAAAGTGTAAACTAAAGTGTATACTATAGTGTACATGTAGCATGGTTCGTACCAATCGAACTTCGCTATTTTTACACAAAATTTTGACACGTTGTTTAACACTTGTATTATTGTCAAGTGTCAATTTGATGGGGAAACTTCTTGAAATTTAAACTATCCAATGGGGTATTGTCATGTGACATAGTGTAAACTAAAGTGTACACCATAGCGTACATGTAGCATGGTCCTTACCAATTGAACTTTGTTACTTGTACACTGATTTTTAACATGTTGTTTGACACTTGCATTGTTTTCAAGTGTCAATTGGATATGAAAACTATTTGAAATTTACATAGTCCATCAGGGTAATGACACGTAGTAAGGCATAAACTAAAGTGTGTACACCATAGTGTACATGTAGCAAGGTTCTTGCCGATTGAACTTTTCTATTTGTACACTGATATTTGACACGTTATTTGAACCTTGCATTGTTGTCAAGTGTCAATTGGATAGGAAAACTATTTGAAATTTAAACTGTCCAACGGGGTAATGTCACATGGTGAAGTGTAAACTAAAGTGTACATGTATCAAGTTCTTGCCGATTGCTATTTAAACACTAATTTTTTACACGTTGTTTGACACTTACTTTGTTGTCAAGTGTCAATTGTGTGGGAAAATTGTTTGAAATTTAAACTGTCCAACAGTGTTATGTCAAGTGGCAAAGTTAGGTTCTTACCTTTTGAATTTTGCTATTTGTACACTAATTTTTGACACGTTGTTTGATATTTGTATTATTATCAAGTGTCAACTGGATGTGAAAACTGTTTGAAATTTAAACTGTCAAACAAGGTAATGTCACATCGCAAAGTGTAAACTAAAGTGTGCACATAGTGTACGTTTAGCAAGGATCTTACCTATTGAGGCTTGCTATTTGTACATTAATTTTTGACACATTGTTCGACACTTGCATTATTGTCAAGTGGCAATTAGAATGGAAAATTGTTTGAAATTTAAACTGTCCAAGAGGGTAACGTCATGTGGCAAAGTGTAAACTAAAGTGTACACCGTAGTGTAC
Source organism: Olea europaea var. sylvestris (assembly GCF_002742605.1). NCBI lineage: Eukaryota > Viridiplantae > Streptophyta > Magnoliopsida > Lamiales > Oleaceae > Olea > Olea europaea. The sequence goes on from NW_019250662.1 coordinate 16,700, forward strand.
ATGTAGTATGGTTCTTATTGATTGAACTTTGTTATTTGTACAGTGATTTTTGACACATTATTTGACACTTTCGTTGTCGTCAAGTGTCAATTGGATGGGAAAACTATTTGAAATTTAAACTTTCCAACAGGTTAATGACACGTGGCAAAGTGTAAACTACAATGTACACCATAGTGTACATGTCGCAAGGTTCTTACCGATTGAACTTTGCTATCTGTGCACTGATTTTTGACACATTGTTTGACACTTACATTGTTGTCAAGTGGCAATTGGATGTGAAAAATATTTGAAATTTAAACTGTCCAACAAGGTAATGTCACATGGCAAAGTGTAAACTATGGTGTGTACCATAGTATACATGTAGCAAGGTTCTTACTGATTGAACTTTACTATTTGTACACTAATTTTTGAGACGTTTGACTCTTGCATTATTGTCATGTGTCAATTGAATGAGAAAATTGTTTGAAATTTAAAGTGTTCAACAAGATAATGTCACGTGGCAAAGTGTAAACTAAAGTGTACAACATAGTGTACATGAAGAATGGTTCTTACCGTTTGAACATTGCAATTTGTACAAAGATTTTGTCACGTTGTTTGACACATGCATTGTTGCCAAGTTTTAATTGGATGGAAAACTGTTTGAAATTTAAACTGTCCAAGAGATAAATATTGGATGACGAAAGTATACTTCAGATTTTTAGTCTCATTTGAGACCCATTTTTGACATAGGAATTATTCGATTTGGACAATGATATCTAAATAAACGTTGTAGCTCTTTGAGTTAGATTTCCAACGCACTTTGAATTACCTCAATCAGATATCGGGAGAAGAAATTATGATAAAAACACTGAAAGCTATGCAGTGTCAATCGGACTACAACCGGTCAACCGAAACTACCAGAAATGAAAATTCTCGTTTTTCTCTAGAATTTAAATATTTATTTTCATCAATTATTTTCTCAAAGGGCCGCCCACATTTTTGGTAATAAAAATCCCACTAAATTGAAGTATTCAACCTCAAACTTAAATGGCACCCATGTTTTCTCTCTTAAATGAAATTTGACCTTTCATTTGCTTTAAGTTATGGGATATTTACCTATAAATAGAGACCTCATTTCACTCATTTTGTCTCACACCAAAAGCAAGAGCTTTTACATACTAAAAAAAGAGTTTCCAAGAGAGAAAAAGAGAGGAAGGAAAACTATTTTTCCTAGAAATTTAAGAAGTCTTTTCAAGCATCAATTCTCAACGGTTTTCAAACATTCAAGGAGTGCATTTCTTTCAACGTCCAAGTTTCATCGATGTTTTCAATCCAAGTTCTCAAAGTTTCAAAAGCACCAATCAAGGTAGGTAGAGGTGCAATGTGTTTAATCGTGTTAAGTTATAAGTTTCGATTCATGTTAATGTTTGTATGTTAAATGGTACTCCTGTACGGCATATCCCTCTATGTTAATGGTTGTATGTCAAATGGTACTCTGGTACGTCATACCCCTCTATGTTGAAGAAATGTTCGTATGTCAAATGGTGCCCTCGGGTACGGCATACCCCTTCATGTCAAATGGTGCCTCCAGGTACGGCATGTATGAAAAGTTATAAAGTTAATGTTTTGAAATGTATAGCTTGAACATGAATGCACCTATGACACCTATTAAGTTTTTCAACTCACGGGTTTAATCCCATCTCTACAGATTGAAGGAATTCTACCTCGGCCATGAATGGAGGAGAAGATGGAGAGTGATACAACGAGCCCATGGAAATCTGGTGAATGAGTGATTTGGATTTATTTTTATGAAATGTTTTCCAATGTTATTTCTTTAAAGTTTTTGAATAACGCAGAATGCGAGAACAAGTTATGTTTTCTTCAAATAAATTACATTTGTTTGGTTTGAAAAATGATTGGTTTAAAGTATTTGAAATATTATTAATTAAATTATTATCCGAAGATGTAAGCTTCCACTAAAACGCATACACATGTTACTAAACCACCGGTTAAGCTAAGTAAAGTAAGTAGCGTTCCGGTCCACTAGGGGTCGGGGTGTTATACCAATAGGGTAATGTCACGAGACAAGGTGTAAACTGAAGTGTACACCATAATGTACATGTAACATGGTCCTCACTGATTGAACTTTATCATCTGTGCATTGATTTTTAACACGTTGTTTGACACTTGCATTGTTGTCAATTGTCTATTGGATAGGAAAGCTGTTTGAAATTTGCACTGTCCAATAGGGTAATATCACGTGGCAAAGTGTAAACTAAAGTGTAAACCATTGTGTACATGTAGCAAGGTTCTTACCGATTGAACTTTGATATTTGTACACTGATTTTTGACACTTATTTTGTTGTCGAGTGTCAATTGGATGGGAATAAATTGAAATTTAAACTGCCCAACAGGGTATTGTCACGTGGCTAAGTGTAAACTAAAATGTACACCATAGTGTTCATGTTGCAAGGTTCTTACCGATTGAACTTTGCTATTTGTACACTGATTTTTGACATATTGTTTAACACTTGCATTGTTGCCAAGTGTTAATTGGATGGGAAAACTGTTTGAAATTTAAACTGTCAAATAGGGTAATGTCACGTGAAAAAGTGTAAACTAAAGTGTACACCATAGTGTACATGTCGCAAGGTTCTTACCGATCGAACTTTGCAATTTGTACACTGATTTTTAATACGTTGTTTGACACTTGCATTATTGTCAAGTGTCTATTGGGTGGGAAAATTGTTTGAAATTTAAACTGTCCAATAGGGTAATGTTAAGGGGCAAAGTGCAAACCAAAGTCTACACCGCTGTGTACATGTAACAAGGTTCTTACGAATTGAACTTTGCAATTTGTACACTGATTTTTAATACGTTGTTTGACACTTGCATTGTTGTCAAGTGTCTATTGGGTGGAAAAATTGTTTGAAATTTAAACTGTCCAACAGGGTAATGTCAAGGGGCAAATTGTAAACCAAAGTCTACACCACTGTGTACATGTAACAAGGTTCTTACCGATTGAACTTTGCTATTTGTACACTAATTTTCGACACGTTGTTTGGCACTTGCATTGTTGTCAGTGTCAATTGGATGGGAATACTGTTTGAAATTTATACTTTCCAACGGTGTAATGTCACGTGGCAAAGTGTAAACTAAAGTGTATACCATAGTGTACATGTAGCAAAGTTATTACAGATTAAAATTTACTATCTATACACTAATTTTTGACACGTTTTTTGACTCTTGCATTGTTGTCAAGTGTTAATTAGATGGAAAAACCATTTGAAATTTAAACTGTCCAACAGGGTAATGTCACCTGGCAAAGTGCAAACTAAAGCACGCACCATAGTGTACCTGTAGCAAGGTTCTTATCGATTGAACTTTGTTATTTGTACATTAATTTTTAACACGTTTTTTGACTCTTGCATTGTTGTCAGTGTCAATTGGATGGGAAAACTGTTAGAAATTTAGACTGTCCAACAGTGTATGTCACGGGACAAAGTGTAAACTAAAGTGTGTACATGTAACAAGGTTCTTACCGATTGAACTTTGCTATTTGTACACTAATTTTCGACACGTTGTTTGGCACTTGCATTGTTGACAGTGTCAATTGGATGGGAAAACTGTTAGAAATTTAGACTGTCCAACAGTGTATGTCACGGGACAAAGTGTAAACTAAAGTGTGTACATGTAACAAGGTTCTTACCGATTGAACTTTGCTATTTGTACACTAATTTTCGACACGTTGTTTGGCACTTGCATTGTTGACAGTGTCAATTGGATGGGAAAACTGTTAGAAATTTAGACTGTCCAACAGTGTATGTCACGGGACAAAGTGTAAACTAAAGTGTGTACATGTAACAAGGTTCTTACCGATTGAACTTTGCTATTTGTACACTAATTTTTGACACGTTGTTTGACACTTGTGTTGTTGTCAAGTGTCAATTGGATGGGAAAACTGTTTGAAATTTAGACTGTCCAACAGTGTATGTCACGGGACAAAGTGTAAACTAAAGTGTATACCATAGTGCACATGTAGCATGGTCTGTACCAATCGAACTTTGCTATTTGTACACTGATTTTTGACACGTTGTTTGACACGTGCATTATTGTCAAGTGTCAATTTGATGGGGAAACTATTTGAAATTTAAACTGTCCAATGGGGTATTGTCATGTGGCAAAGTGTAAACTAAAGTGTACACCATAGTGTACATGTAGCATGGTCCTTGCCGATTGAACTTTGTTACTTGTACACTGATTTTTGACACGTTGTTTTACACTTGTATTATTGTCAAGTGTCAACTGGATATGAAAACTTTTTGAAATTTAAATAGTCCAACAGGGTAATGTCACGTGGCAAGGTGTAATGTAAAGTGTGTACACCATGGAGTACATGTAGTAAGGTTCTTGTCGATTGAACTTTGCTATTTGTACACTGATATTTGACACGTTATTTTAACCCTGAATTGTTGTCAAGTGTCAGTTAGATAGGAAAACTATTTGAAATTTAAACTATCCAGCGGGGTAATGTCACCTGGTAAAGTGTAAACTAAAGTGTACATCCTAACGTACATGTATCAAGTTCTTGGCGATCGAACTTTGCTATTGTACACTGATTTTTGACACGTTGTTTGACACTTACTTTGTTGTCAAGTGCCAATTGAGTGGGAAAATTGTTTGAAATTTAAACTGTCCAACAGTGTTATGTCAAGTGGCAAAGTATAAACTAAAGTGTACACTATAGTGTACATGTCGCGAGGTTCTTACCGATTGAACTTTGCTATTTGTACTCAAAATTTTTGACACATTGTTTGACATTTATATTATTGTCTAGTGTCAACTGGATGTGAAAACTGTTTGAAATTTAAACTGTCAAACAGGGTAATGTCACGTCGCAAAGTGTAAACTAAAGTATGCACCATAGTGTACGTTTAGCAAGGATCTTACCATTGAACTTTGCCATTTGTACATTGATTTTTGACACGTTGTTTGACGCTTGAATCGTTGTCAAGTGTCAATTGGAATGGAAAATTATTTGAAATTTAAACTGTCCAACAGGGTAACGTCACGTGGCAAAGTGTAAACTAAAATGTACACCATAGTGTACATGTAGCATGGTTCTTACCGATTGAACTTTGTTATTTGTAAACTGACTTTTGACACATTATTTGACACTTTTGTTGTCGTCCAGTGTCAATTGGATGGGAAAACTATTTGGAATTTAAACTACCCAATAAGGTAATGTCACGTGGCAAAGTGTAAACTACAGTGTACACCCTAGTGTACATGTCGCAAGGTTCTTACCGATTGAACTTTACTATTTGTACACTAATTTTGACACATTATTCGACACATGCATTGTTGTCAAGTGTCAATTGGATGCGAAAAATGTTTGAAATTTAAACTGTCCAACAGGGTAATGTCATGTGGCAAAATGTGAACTAAAGTGTACACCATAGTTTACATTTAGTATGGTCCTTACCGATTGAACTTTTTTATTTGTAAACTTATTTTTAACACGTTGTTTATCACTTACATTGTTGTCAAGTGTCAATTGGATCAAAAAACAATTTGAAATTTAAACAGTCCAACCAGGTAATGTCACGTGGCAAAGTGTAAACTAAAGTGTGTACAACATAGTGTTCCTGTAGCAAGGTTCTTATCGATTGAACATGATAGACACTTGCATTGTGTTCTTGTGTTAATTGGGTGGAAAAGATGTTTGAAATTTAAACTGTCCAATAGTGTAATGTCATGAGGGAAAGTGTAAACTAAAGTGTACACCATAGTGTACATGTCGCAAGGTTCTTACCGATTGAACTTTGCAATTTTGTACATTAATTTTTGACACGTTGTTTGACACTTGCATTGTTGTCAAGTGTCAATTGGATGTGAAAAATGTTTGAAATTTAAAATTTTAAACAAGGTAATGTCACATGGTAAAGTGTAAACTAAAGTTTGCACCATAGTGTACGTGTTGCAAGATTCTTACCGATTGAACTTTGCTATTTGTAAACTAATTTTTGACACATTGTTTGACACTTTTATTGTTGCCAAGGGTCAATTGGACGGGAAAGCTATTTGAAATTTAAACTTTCCAACAGGGTAATGTCAAGAGGTAAAGTTTAAACTAAAGTGTACACCAGAGTGTACATGTCGCAAGGTTCTTCCTGTTTGAACTTTGCTATATATACACTGATTTTTAACACGTTGTTTGACACTTGCATTGTTGTGAAGTGTCAATTGGATGCGAAAACTGTTTGAAATTTAAACTGTCAAACCGGCTAATGTCATGTCGCAAAGAGTAAATTAAAGTGTACACCATAGTGTACTTGTAGCAAGGTTCTTACCAACTGAACTTTGCTATTTGTATACTGATTTTTGACACGTTGTTTGACACTTTCATGGTTGTCAAGTGTCAATTCGATGGGAAAACTATTTGAAATTTAAACTTTCCAACAGGGTGATTTCACGTGGCAATGTGTAAACTAAAGTGTGTACACCATAGTATACATGTAGCCTGGTTCTTACCGATTGAACTTTTCTATTTGTACACTGATTTCTGACACGTTGTTTGAAACTTGCGTTTTTGTCAACTGTCAATTGGATGGGAAAACTGATTAAAATTTAAAATGTCCAACCGGGTAATGTCACGTGGTATAGTGTAAACTAAAGTGTACACGATAGTGTACATGTAGCACGGTCCTTACCGATTGAACTTTACTATTCGTACGCTAATTTTTGACACGTTGTTTAACACTTGCATTGTTGTCAAGTGTTAATTGGAAAGGAAAAGTGTTTGAAATTTTAACTGTCCAACAGGGTAATGTCACGTGGCAAAGTGTAAACTAAAGTGTGTGCGCCTTAATGTACATGTAGCAAGGTTCTTACCGATTGAACTTTGCTCTATGAATGTCAATTTTTGACATGTTGTTTGACACTTACATTGTTGTCAAGTGTCAATTGGATGGGAAAATTGTTTGAAATTTAAACTGTCTAACATGGTAATATCAAGTGGCAAAGTGTAAACTAAAGTGTACACTATAGTGTACATGTGACAAGTTTCCAACCGATTGAACTTTTCTATTTGTATAATGATTTTTGACATGTTGTTTGACACTTGCATTATTGTCAAGTGTCAATTGGATGCGAAAACTGTTTGAAATTTAAACTTTCAAACAGGGTAATGTCACACGGCAAAGTGTAAATTAAAGTGTGCACCATAATGTATGTATAGCAAGGTTCTTACTGATTGAACTTTGTTATTTGTAAACTGATTGTTGACACATTGTTTGACACTTCAATTGTTGCCAAGTGTCAATTGGATGGGAAAACTGTTTAAAATTTAAACTGTCAAATAGGGTAAAGTCACAAGGAAATGTGTAAACTAAAGTGTACACCATAGTGTACAAGAAGCAAGGTTCTTACCGATTGACCAATGCTATTTGTACACTGAGTTTTTACACGTTGTTTGACATATGCATTGTCGTCAAGTGTCAATTGGATGGAAAATTTGTTTGAAATTTAAACTGCCTAACAAGGTAATGTCTCGTGGCAAAGTGTAAACTAAAGTGTACACCACAGTGTACTTGTAGCATGGTCCTTACCGATTGAACTTTGCGATTTATATACTGATTTTGGACACATTGTTTACAAGTGTCGTCAAGTGTCAATTCGATGAGAAAACTTTTTAAAATTTGAACAAGTATCAATTAGATGGAAAATTTGTTTGAAATTTAAACTGTCCAATAGGGTAATACCACCATAGTGTACATGTAACAAGGTCTTTACCGATTGAACTTTGTTATTTGTACACTGATTTTTGAAACGTCGTTTGACACTTTCGTTGTTGTCAAGTTTCACTTGGATGGGAAAACTGCCATTTGTACACTGATTTTTAACACGTTGTTTGTCACTTGCATTGTTCTGAAGTGTCAATTGGATGAGAAAACTGTTTGAAATTTAAACTGTCCAACAAGGTATTGTCACAAGGCAAAGTGTAAACTAAAGTGCACCCCATAGTGTTCATGTTGCAAGGTTCTTACCAATTGAACTTTGCTATCTGTATGCTGATTTTTGACACGTTGCTTGATACTTGCATTGTAGTCAAATGTTAGTTGGATGGGAAAACTGTTTGAAATTTAAACTATCCAACAGGGCAATGTCACGTGACAAAGTGTAAACTAATGTGTACACCGTAGTGTAAATGTAGGAAGGTCCTTACCGATCGAACTTTACTATTTGTACACTGATTTTCGATAAGTTGTTTGACACTAGCGTTTTTGTCAAGTTTCAATTGGATGGAAAAACTGCAATTTGTGCACTGATTTTTAACATGTTGCTTAACACTTGCATCATTGTCAAGTGCCAATTGGATGGGAAAGTTGATTGAAGTTAAAATTGTCCAACAGGGTAATGTCACGTGGCAAAGTGTAAACTAAAGTGTACCCCATAGTGTACATGTCGCAAAGCCCTTACCGATTGAACTTCGCTATTTGTACACTTATTTTTAACACGTTGTTTGACACTTGCATTATTGTCAAGTGTCAATTGGATGGGAAAACTATTTTGAAATTTAAAATGTCCGATAGGGCAATGTCAAGTAGCAAAGTGTAAACTAAAGTGAACACCATAGTGTACACGTAGGAAGGTCCGTACCGATCGAACTTTACTATTTGTACACTAATTTTTGACACATTATTTGACACTTGCATTGTTGTCAAGTTCCAATTGGATGAGAAAACTGTTTGAAATTTAAATTGCCCAACAGGTTAATGTCACGTGGCAAAGTGTAAACTAAAGTGTACACCATAGTGTACATGTAGTAAAGTCCTTACTGATTGAACTTCGCTATTTGTAGTCTGACTTTTGACACGTTGTTTGACACTTACATTGTTGTCGAGTGTCAATTGTATGGGAAAACTGTTTGAAATTGAAATTGTCCAACAAGGTAATGTCCCATGATAAAGTGTAAACTATAGTGTACACCATAGTGTACATGTCGCAAGGTTCTTACCAGTTGAACTTTGTAATCTGTGAACTGATTTTTGACACGTTGCTTGACACTTGCATTGTTGTCAAGTGTCAATTGGATGGGAAAACTATTTGAAATTTAAACTGTCTAGCAGGGCAATGTCTCGTGGCAAAGTGTAAACTAAAGTGTACACCATAGTGTACATGTAGAAAGGTCCTTACCTATCGAACTTTACTATTTGTACACTAATTTTCGACACGTTATTTGACATTTGCATTGTTGTCAAGTGTCAATTAGATAGAAAAACTATTTGTAATTTAAATTGCCCAACAGGGTAATGTCACGTGGCAAAGTGTGAACTAAAGTGTACACCATAGTGTACATGTAGCAAAGTCCTTACCCATTGAACTTCACTATTTGTACTCTAATTTTGGACACTTGCACTGTTTTTTAGTGTCAAGTGGATGGGAAAATAGTTTGAAATTTAAACTATCCAACAAGGTAATGTCACGTGGCAAATGGTAAACTAAAGTGTACACCATAGTGTACATGTCGCAAGGTTCTTACCAATTGAACTTTGCTATTTGTAGATTGATTTTTAGCACGTTGTTTGAGACTTGCATTGTTGTCAAGTGTCAATTGGATGAGAAAACTCTTTGAAATTTAAACTGTCCAACAGTGTAATGTCACGTGGCAAAGCGTAAACTAAAGTCTCCACCATAGTGTATATGTGGCAAGGTTCTTATCGATTGAACCTTGCTATTTGTACGCTGACTTTTGACACATTGTTTGACACTTGCATTATTGTCAAGTATCAATTGGATGGGAAAACTATTTGAAATTTAAATTGTCCAACAGGGTAATATCACGTGGCAAAGTCTAAACTAAGTGTACATTTAGGATGGTTCATACCGATTGAACTTCTCTATTTGTACACTGATTTTTGACACGTTGTTTGACTCTTCCATTGTAGTGAAGTGTCAATTGGATGGGAAAACTATTTGGAATTTAAACTGTCCAACAAGGTAATGTCTCGTGGCAAAGCGTAAACTAAAGTGTCCATCATAGTGTACATGTAGCCAAGGTTTTTACTGTTTGAACTTTTCTATTTGTACGCTGATTTTTGACACGTTGTTTGACACTTGCATTACTGTCAAGTATCATTTGGATGGGAAAACTATTTGAAATTTAAATTATCCAATAGGGCAATGTCACGTGGCAAAGTGTAAACTAAGTGTGCACCATATTGTACATGTAGGATGGTTCATACGGATTGAATTTCGCTATTTGTACACTGATTTTTGACACGTTGTTTGACACTTCCATTGTTGTGAAGTGTCAATTGGATGGGAAAATTGTTAGAAATTTAAACTGTCCACCAGGGTAATGTCTCGTGGCAAAGTGTAAACTAAAGTGTCCACCATAGCGTACATGTAGCAAGGTTTTTACTAATTGAACCTTACTATTTGTATGCCAATTTTTGACATGTTGTTTGACACTTGCATTGTTGTCAAGTGTCAATTGGATGGGAAAACAATTTGAAATTTAAACTGTCCAATAGGGTAATGTCTCGTGGCAGAGCATAAACTAAAATGTCCACTATAGTGTACATGTAGCAAGGTTTTTACAGATTGAACCTTGCTATTTGTACACTGATTTTTGACAAGTTGTTTAACACTTGCGTTGTTGTGAAGTTTCAATTGGATGAGAAAACTATTTGAAATTTTAACTATCCAAAAGTGTATTGTCACGTGAAAAAGTGTAAACTAAAGTGTACACCATAGTATACATGTTGCAAGGTTTTTACCGATTGAACTTTGCTATTTGTACACTGATTTTTGACACGTTGTTTGATACTTGCATTGTTGTGAAGTGTTAATTGGATAGAAAAACTGTTTGAAACTTAAACTGTCCAATAGGGTAATGTCACGTGATAAAGCGTAAACTAAAGTGTCCACCATAGTGTATATGTGGCAAGGTTCTT
>NW_019250662.1:29452-54090 GCF_002742605.1 Olea europaea var. sylvestris
TGCTATTTGTACGTTGATTTTTGACACGTTGTTTGACATTTGCATTATTGTCAAGTATCAGTTGGATGGGAAAACTATTTGAAATTTAAATTATCCAACTGGGTAATGTCACGTGGCAAAGTATAAACTAAGTGTACACCATAGTGTACATGTAGGATGGTTCATACCGATTGAACTTCACTATTTGTACACTGATTTTTGACACGTTGTTTGACACTTCCATTGTTGTGAAGTGTCAATTGGATGGAAAAATTGTTTGAAATTTAAACTGTCCAACATGGTAATGTCTCGTGGCAAAGCATAAACTAAAGTGTCCACCACAGTGTACATGTAGCAAGGTTTTTACTAATTGAACCTTGCTATTTGTACGTTGATTTTTGACACGTTGTTTGACATTTGCATTATTGTCAAGTATCAGTTGGATGGGAAAACTATTTGAAATTTAAACTGTCCAACGGGGTAATGTCACGTGGAAAAGTGTAAACTAAAGTGTACACCATAATGCACATGTGGCAAGGTCCTTACCTATCGAACTTTACTATTTGTACACTAATTTTCGACACGTTATTTGACTCTTGCATTTTTGTTAAGTGTCAATTAGATAGAAAAACTATTTGAAATTTAAATTGCCCAACAGGGTAATGTCACGTGGTAAAGTGTAAACTAAAGTGTACACCATAGTGTACATGTAGCAAAGTCCTTACCCATTGAACTTCGCTATTTGTACTCTAATTTTGGACACTTGCATTGTTTTTGAGTGTCAAGTGGATGGGAAAATAGTTTGAAATTTAAACTATCCAACAAGGTAATGTCACGTGGCAAATGGTAAACTAAAGTGTACACCATAGTGTACGTGTCACAAAGTTCTTACCAATTGATCTTTGCTATTTTTACATTCATTTTTGACACGTTGTTTGAGACTTGCATTGTTGTCAAGTGTCAATTGGATGGGAAAACTCTTTGAAATTTAAATTGTCCAAAAGTGTAATGTCACGTGGCAAAGCGTAAACTAAAGTGTCCAACACAGTGTATATGTGGCAAGGTTCTTACCGATTGAACCTTGCTATTTGTACGCTGATTTTTGACACATTGTTTGACACTTGGATTATTGTCAAGTATCAATTGGATGGGAAAACTATTTGAAATTTAAATTGTCCAACATGGTAATGTCATGTGGCAAAGTGTAAAGTAAGTGTACACCATAGTGTACATGTAGGATGGTTCATACCGATTGAACTTCGCTATTCGTACACTGATTTTTGACACGTTGTTTAACACTTCTATTGTAGTGAAGTGTCAATTGGATGGGAAAACTGCTTGGAATTTAAACTGTCCAACAAGGTAATGTCTCATGGCAAAGCGTAAACTAAAGTGTCCACCATAGTGTAAATGTAGCCAAGGTTTTTACTGATTGAACCTTGCTATTTGTACGTTGATTTTTGACACGTTGTTTGACATTTGCATTATTGTCAAGTATCAGTTGGATGGGAAAACTATTTGAAATTTAAATTATCCAACTGGGTAATGTCACGTGGCAAAGTATAAACTAAGTGTACACCATAGTGTACATGTAGGATGGTTCATACCGATTGAACTTCACTATTTGTACACTGATTTTTGACACGTTGTTTGACACTTCCATTGTTGTGAAGTGTCAATTGGATGGAAAAATTGTTTGAAATTTAAACTGTCCAACATGGTAATGTCTCGTGGCAAAGCATAAACTAAAGTGTCCACCACAGTGTACATGTAGCAAGGTTTTTACTAATTGAACCTTGCTATTTGTACGTTGATTTTTGACACGTTGTTTGACATTTGCATTATTGTCAAGTATCAGTTGGATGGGAAAACTATTTGAAATTTAAATTATCCAACTGGGTAATGTCACGTGGCAAAGTGTAAACTAAGTGTACACCATAGTGTACATGTAGGATGGTTCATACCGATTGAACTTCTCTATTTGTACACTAATTTTTGACACGTTGTTTGACACTTCCATTTTTGTGAAGTGTCAATTGGATGGGAAAATTCTTTGAAATTTAAACTGTCCAACATGGTAATATCTCGTGGCAAAGTGTAAACTAAAGTGTCCACCACAGTGTACATGTAGCAAGGTTTTTACTAATTGAAACTTATTATTTGTACATCAATTTTTGACACGTTGTTTGACACTTGTATTGTTGTCAAGTGTCAATTGGATGGGAAAACTATTTGAAATTTAAACTGTCAAATAGGGTAATGTCTCGTGGCAAAGCGTAAACTAAATTGTCCACTATAGTGTACATGTAGCAAGATTTTTACTGATTGAACATTGCTATTTGTACACTGATTTTTGACCAGTTGTTTAACACTTGCGTTGTTGTCGAGTTTCAATTGGATGAGAAAACTATTTGAAATTTTAACTATCCAAAAGTGTATTGTCACGTGGAAAAGTGTAAACTAAAGTGTACACCATAGTGTACATGTTGTAAGGTTCTTACCTATTGAACTTTGTTATTTGTACACTGATTTTTGACACATTGTTTGACACTTGCATTGTTCTCATGTGTCATTTGGATGGGAAAACACATTAAACTGTCCAATAGGGTAATGTTAGGTTGGAAAGTATAAACTAAAGTGTACACCATAGTGTACATGTAGCATGGTTCATACCGATTGAATTTCGCTATTTGTACACTAATTTTTGACATGTTGTTTGACACTTGCATTGTTGTGAAGTGTTAATTGGATGGGAAAACTGTTTGAAATTTAAACTGTCCAATCGGGTAATGTCACGTGGCAAAGCGTAAACTAAAGTATCCATCATAGTGTATATGTGGCAAGGTTCTTATCGATTGAACCTTGCTTTTGTACGCTGATTTTTGACACGTTGTCTGACACTTGCATTATTGTCAAGTGTCAATTGGACGGAAACACTATTTGAAATTTAAACTGTCCAACAGGGTAATGTCACGTGGCAAAGTTTAAACTAAGTGTACACTATAGTTTACATGTAGGATGGTTCATACCCATTGAACTTCACTATTTGTACACTGATTTTTGACACGTTGTTTAACACTTCAATTGTTGTGAAGTGTTAATTGGATGGGAAAACTATTTGAAATTTAAACTGTCCAACAGGGTAATGTTACGTAAAAAAGTGTAAACTAAAGTGTACGTATAGTAAGGTTCTTACCGATTGAATTTTGTTATTTGTAAACTGATTTTTGACACGTTGTTTGACACTTCAATTGTTGCCAAGTGTCAATTGAATGGGAAAACTATTTGAATCTGTCCAATAGGGTAATGTCACATCGCAAAGTGTAAACTAAGTGTACACCATAGTGTACATGTAGTAAGGTCCTTATTGATTGAGCTTTGCTATTTGTGTACTGATTTTGGACATGTTGTTGGACACTTGCATTGCTGTTAAGTGCCAATTGGATGGAAAAACTGTTTAAATTTTAACTGTCCAGTAGGTTAACATCACGTATCAACATATAAACTAAAGTGTACACCATAGTGTACATGTAGCATGGTTCATAGTGATTCAACTTTCCTATTTGTACACTAATTTTTGACACGTTTAACACTTGCATTCTTGTCAAGTGTCAATTGGATGGGAAAATTATTTGAAATTTAAACTTTCCAACAGGGTAATGTCACGTGGCAAAGTGTAAACTAAAGTGTACACCATAGTGTATATACAGCAAGGTTCTTACCGATTGAACTTCACTATTAGTAAACTGATTTTTTACACATTGTTTGACCCTTGTATTGTTGTCAAGTGTCAATTGGATGGGAAAACTGCAAGTTACTTACCGATTAAACTTTGCTATTTGTAGTTTGGACACGTTGTAAATGTAGCAAGGTTCTTATCGATTGAACTTTGTTATTTGTACACTTACTTTTGACATATTGTTTGACACTTGCATTGTTGTCAAGTGTCAAGTGGATTGGAAAATAGCTTGACGTCTAAACTGTCCAATTGGATAATGTCACGTGGTAAAGTGTAAACTAAACTGTATACCATAGTGTACATGTAGCAAGGTCCTTACCAATTAAACTTTGCTATTTGTACAAATAATTCTAGACACCTTAGTGGCACTAAGACATGAATATTGGATGACTAAAGTATACTTCAGATTTTTAGTCTCATTTGAGACCCATTTTCGACATAGGAAACATTCGATTTGGAAAATGATATCTAAATAAATGTTGTAGCTCTTTGAGTTAGCTTTCCAACGCACTTTGAATTACCTCAATCAAATATTGGGAGAAGAAGTTATGACAGAAACACTGAAGGCTGTGCAGTGTCAACCGGACTACAACCGGTCGACCGAAATTGCCTGAAATGAAAATGTTTTCATCAATTGTTTTCTCAAAGGGCCACCCACGTTTTTGGCAATAAAAACCCTAATAAATTGATGCATTTAACCTCAAACTTAAATGGCACCCATGTTTTCTCTCTTAAATGAAATTTGACCCTTCATTTGCTTTAAGTTATGGGATATGTACCTATAAATAGAGACCTCATTTCACTCATTTTGTCTCACACCAAAAGCAAGAGCTTTTACATACTAAAGAAAGAGTTTCCAAGAGAGAAAAAGAGAGGAAGGAAAACTATTTTTCCTAGAAGTTTAAGAAGTGTTTTCAAGCATCAATTTTAACGATTTTCAAACATCCAAGAAGTGCATTTCTTTCAACGTCCAAGTTTCATCGAAGTTTTCAAAGTTTCAAAAGCATCAATCAAGGTAGGTAGAGGTGCAATGTGTTTAATCGTTTTAAGTTATAAGTTTCGATTCATGTTAATGTTTGTATGTCAAATGGTAGTCCGGTACGACATATCTCTCTATGTTAATGGTTGTATGTCAAATGGTACTTCGGTACGGCATACCCCTCTATGTTGAAAAAATGTTCGTATGTCAAATGGTGCCCTCGGGTACGGCATACCCCTTCATGTCAAATGGTGCCTCCCGGTACGGCATGTATGAAAAGTTATAAAGTTAATGTTTTGAAATGTATAGCTTGATCACGAATGCACCTATGACACCTATTGAGTTTTTCAACTCACGAGTTTAATCCCATCTCTACAGATTGAAAGAATTCCACCTCGGGCATGGATGGAGGAGAACATGGAGAGTGATGCAACGAGCCCATGGAAATCAGGTGAATAAGTGATTTGAATTTGTTTTTATGAAATGTTTTCCAATGTTATTTCTTTAAAGTTTTGAATAACGCAGAATGCGAGAACAAGTTATGTTTTCTTCAAATAAATTACATTTTATTGTTTTGAAAAATGATTCAGTGTTTTTATTTAAAGTATTTAAAGTATTGTTATTTAAATTATTATCCGAAGATGTAAGCTTCCGCTAAAACGTATACACTTGTTACTAAACCACCGGTTAAGCTAAGTAAAGTAAGTAGCGTTCTGGTCCACTAGGGGTCGGAGCGTTACAGTAATGTCTCGAGGCAAAGTGTAAACTAAAGTGTACACCATAGTGTACATGTCACAATGTTCTTAACGATTGAACTTTTCTATTTGTACACCTATTTTTGACCCGTTGTTTGACACTTGCATTGTTGTCAAGTGTCAATTGGATGGGAAAAGTGCTATTTGTACACTGATTTTTGACACGTTGTTTGACACTTGCATTGTTGTCAAGTGTCAATTGGATGGAAAAACTGTTTGAAATTTAAACTGTCCAACAGGTTTATTTTACTTGGCAAAGTATAAACTAAAGTGTACACCACAATGTGCATGTAGCAAGGTTCTTGTCGACTGAACTTTGCTATTTGTACACTGATTTTTGACACGTTGGTTAACATTTGCATTGTTGTCAAGTAGTAATTGGGTGGGAAAACTGTTGAAATTTAAATTGTCCAACGGGGTAATATCACGTGGTAAATTGTAAACTAAAGTGTACACCATAGTGTGCATGTAGCAAGGTTCTTACCGATTGAACTTTGCTATTTGTGCACTTATTTTTGACATGTTGTTTGACACTTGCATTGTTGTCAATTGTCAATTGAATGGAAAAATTACAATTTGTACACTGATTTTTAACACATTGTTTGACACTTGCATTGTTGTCAAGTGTCCATGGGATGGGAAAACTGTTTGAAATTTAAACTGTCTAGCAAGGTAATGTCACGTGGCAAGGAGTAAACTAAAGTGTGTACAACATAGTGTACATGTAGCAAGGTTCTTATGGATTGAACTTTCCTATTTGTACATTGATTTTTGGCACGTTGTTTAACACGTGCATTGTTGTCAAGTGTCAATTGGATGGGAAGACGGTTTGAAATTTAAACTGTCCAACAGTGTAATGTCATGGGGGTAAAATGCAAACTAAAGTGTACACCATGGTGTACATGTAGCAAGGTCCTTACCGATTAAATTTTGCTATTTGTAAACTAATTTTTGACACGTTGTTTAACACTTGCATTGTTTTTAAGGGTTAATTGGATGGAAAAACTATTTGAAATTTAAACTTTCCGATAGGGTAATGTCACGTGGTAAAGTGTAAAATAATGTGTACACCATAGTGTACATGTAGCAAGGTTCTTACCGATTGAACTTTGCTATTTGTACACATATTTTTGACACGTTGTTTAACACTTACATTGTTTCAAGTGTTAGTTGGATGGGAAAACTGTTTGAAATTTACACTGTCGAATAGGGAAATGTCACGTGGCAAAGTGTAAGCTATAGTGTACACCATAGTGTAAATGTATCTAGGTTCTTATCGATTGAACTTTGCTATTTGTACACTGAATTTTGACATGTTTTTTGACACTTGCATTGTTGTCAAGTGTCAACTGGATGAGAGAATAGTTTGAAATGTAAACAGTCCAATAGGATAATGTCACGTGACAAATTGTGAACTAAAGTATACACCATAGTGTACATGTAGCAAGGTCCTTACAGATTGAACTTTGCTTTTTTTTACACTGATTTTTGATACGTTATTTGGCACTTGCGTTGTTGTCAAGTGTCAATTGGATTGGAAAACTGCTTGGAATTTAAATTGTCCAACAGGGTAACGTCATATGACAAACTGTAAAAAAAGTGTACATCATAGTGTACATGTAGCATGGTTTTTACCGATTGAACTTTGTAATTTGTACACTAATTTTTGACACTTGTATTGTTGTCAAGTGTCAATTGGATGGAAAAATTGTTTGAAATTTAAACTTTCCAACAGGACAATATCACGTGACAAAGTGTAAACTGAAGTGTACACCATAATGTACATGTAGCAAGGACCTTACTGATTGAACTTTGCTATTTGTACACCGATTTTTGATACGTTGTTTGATACTTGCATTGTTGTCAAGTGTCAATTGGATGGGAAAACTGTTTGAAATTTATATTTTCCAACAGGGTAATGTCATATGACAAAATGTAAAAAAAGTGTACACCATACTATACATGTAGCATGGTTCTTACCGATTGAACTTTGCAATTTGTACACTGATTATTGAATCTTGCATTGTTGTCAAGTGTCAATTGGATGGAAAAATTGTTAGATATTTAAATTATCCAATAGGGTAATGTCTCGTGGTAAAGTGTAAACTAAAGTGTACAACATAGTGTACATGTCGCAAGTTTCTTACGGATTGAACTTTGCGATTTGTACACTAATTTTTGACACGTTGTTTGACACTTGCATTGTTGACAAGTGTCAATTGGATGGGGAAACTACTATTTGTACACTGATTTTTGACACATTATTTGACTATTCAATTGTTGTCAAGTGTCAATTGGATGGGAAAACTGTTTGAAATTTAAACTGTCCGACAGGGTTATTTTACGTGGCAAAGTATAAACTAAAGTGTACACCACTGTGTTCATGTAGCAAGGTTCTTACCAATTGAACTTTACTATTTGTACATAGATTTTTGACACATTGTTTGAAACTTTCATTGTTGTGAAGTGGCAATTGGATGGGAAAACTGTTTCATATTTAAGCTGTCTAACAGGGTTATGTCACGTGGTAAAATATAAACTAAAGTGTACACCATAATTGCTTGTCGTAAGGTTCTTACCGTTTGAACTATGCTATTTGTGTGCGGATTTTTAACATGTTGTTTGACATTTCCTGTGCTGTCAAGTGTCAATTGGATGGGAAAATTGCTATTCGTACACTGATTTTTGACACATTGTTTGACACTTGCATTGTTGTCAAGTGTCAATTGGATGGGAAAGTTATTTGAAATTTAAACTGTCCAGCAGCATAATGTCATATGGCAAAATGTAAAAAAAGTGCACACCATAGTGTACATGTAGCATGGTTCTTATCGATTGAACTTACAGTTTGTACACTGATTTTTGACACTTGCATTGTTGTCAAGTGTCAATTGGATGGGAAAACTGTTAGATATTTAAACTATCTAGCAGGATAATGTCTCGTGGCAAAGTGTACATCATAGTGTACATGTCGCAAGGTTCTTACGGATTGAACTTTGCTATTTGAAGACCAATTTTTGACACGTTGTTTGACACTTGCATTGTTGACAAGTGTCAATTGGATGGGAAAACTGCTATTTGTGCACTGATTATTGACACGTTATTTGACTCTCCCATTGTTTTCAAGTGTCAATTGGATGGGAAAACTGTTTGAAATTTAAACTGTCCAACATGGTTATTTTACGTGGCAAAGTATAAACTAAAGTGTACATTACAGTGTTCATGTAGTAAGGTTCTTACCGATTGAACTTTACTATTTGTACACAGATTTTTGACACATTGTTTGAAACTTGCATTGTTGTGCAGTGGCAATTGGATGGGAAAACTATTTGATATTTAAGTTGTCCAATAGGGTTATGTCACGTGGTAAAATATAAACTAAAGTGTACACCATAGTTGTATGTAGCAAGGTTCTTACCGTTTGAACTTTGCTATTTGTGCGCGGATTTTTGACACGTTGTTTGACACTTGCAGTGCTGTCAAGTGTCAATTGGATGGGAAATTTGCAATTTGTACACTGATTTTTGACACATTGTTTTACACTTGCATTGTTTTCAAGTGTCAATTGGATGGAAAAGCTATTTGAGATTTAAACTGTCCAGCAGGGTAATGTCATATGGCAAAATGTAAAAGAAGTGTACACCATAGTGTACATGTAGCATGGTTCTTACCAATTGAACTTTGCAATTTGTACTCTAATTTTTGACACTTGCATTATTGTCAAGTGTCAATTGGATGGGAAAACTGTTAAATATTTAAACTATCCAATAGAGTAATGTCTCGTGGCAAAGTGTAAACTAAGGTGTGCACCATAGTGTACGTGTCGCAAGGTTCTTATGGATTAAACTTTGATATTTGAAGACCAATTTTTGACACGTTGTTTGACACTTGCATTGTTGACAAGTGTCAATTGGATTGGAAAACTGCTATTTGTACACTGATTTTTGATACGTTATTTGACTCTTCCATTGTTGTCAAGTGTCAATTGGATGGAAAAACTGTTTGAAATTTAAACTGTCCAAAAGGGTTATTTTACGTGGCAAAGTATAAATTAAAGTGTACACCACAGTGTTCATGTGGCAAGGTTCTTACCGATTGAACTTTACTATTTGTACACAAATTTTTGACACGTTGTTTGACACTTGCAGTGTTGTCAAATGTCAATTGGATGGAAAAATTCCAATTTGTACACTGATTTTTGACACATTGTTTGACACTTGCATTGTTGTCAAATGTCAATTGGATGGGAAAACTGTTCGAAATTTAAACTGTCCAGCAAGGTAATGTCACGTGGCAAGGAGTAAACAAAAGTGTGTACAACATAGTGTACATGTAGCAAGTTTCTTACGGATTGAACTTTCTTATTTGTACATTAATTTCTGAGACGTTGTTTGACACGTGTATTGTTGTTAAGTGTCAATTGGATGGGAAGACTATTTGAAATTTAAACTGTCCAACAGGGCAATATCACGTGGTAAAGTGTAAATTAAAGTGTACACCATGGTGTACATGTAGCAAGGTCCTAACCGATTAAACTTCGCTATTTGTGAAATAATTTATAACACGTTGTTCGACACTTGCATTGTTTTTAAAGGTCAATTGGATGGGAAAACTGTTTGAAATTTAAATTGTCCAACAGGGTAGTGTCATATGCGAAATGTAAAAAAAGTATACGCCATACTGTACACGTAGCATGGTTCTTACTGATTGAACTTTGCAATTTGTACACTGATTTTTGACACTTGCATTATTGTTAAGTGTTAATTGGATGGAAAAACTGTTTGATATTTAAACTGTCAAACAAGGTAATGTTTCGTGGCAAAGTGTAAATTAAAGTGTACACCATCGTGTACATGTAGCAAGGTTCATACTGATTGAACTTTGCTATTTGTACATCAATTTTTGACACGTTGTTTGACACTTGCATTGTTGTCAAGTGTCAATTGGATGGGAAAACTGCTATTTGTACACTAATTTTTGACACGTTGTTTGACACTTCCATTGTTGTCAAGTGTCAATTGGATAGGAAAATTGTTTGAAATTTAAATTGTCCAACAGGTTTATTTTACGTGGCAAAGTATAAACTAAAGTGTACACCACAGTGTGCATGTAGCGAGGTTCTTTCCGATTGAACTTTGCTATTTGTACATAGATTTTTTACACGTTGTTTGACACTTGCATTGTTGTGAAGTGGCAATTGGATGGGAAAACTTTATGAAATTTAAACTGTCCAACAGAGTTATGTCACGTGTTAAAGTGTAAATTAAAGTGTACACCATAGTGTGCATGTAGCAAGGTTCTTACCATTTGAAATTAATATTTGTACACTGATTTTTGACATGTTGTTTGACACTTGCATTGTTGTCAAGTGTCAATTGGATGGGAAAATTGCAATTTTTACACTGATTTTTGACTCATTGTTTGACACTTGCATTGTTGTCAAGTGTCAATTAGATGGAAAAACAGTTTGAAATTTAAACTGTCCAGCAGGGTAAGGTCACGTGGTAAGGTGTAAGCAAAAGTGTGTACATCAAAGTGTACATGTAGCAAGGTTCTTACGGATTGAACGTTGCTATTTGTACATTGAATTTTGAGACGTTGTTTAACACGTGCGTTGTTGTTAAGTGTAAATTGGATGGGAAAATTGTTTGAAATTTAAACTGTCCAACACTGTAATGTCACGTGATAAAGTGTAAACTAAAATGTACACCATGGTGTGCATGTAGCAAGGTCCTTACCGATTAAACGTTGCTATTTGTGAACTAATTTTTGTCATACTGTTTGACACTTGTATTGTTTTAAAGGGTCAATTGGATGGGAAGACTGTTTGAAATTTAAACTTTTCAATAGGGTAATGTCACGTGGCAAAGTGTAAAATAAAGTGTACACCATAGTGTACATGTAGCAAGGTTATTACCGATTGAAGTTTGCTATTTGTATACAGATTTTTGACACATTGCTGGACACTTGCATTGTTGTCAAGTGTCAATTGAATGGGAAAACTGTTCGAAATTTACACTGTCGAACAGGGAAATGACACGTGGCGAAATGTAAGCTATAGTGTACACCATAGTGTAAATGTAGCTAGGTTCTTATTGATTGAACTTTGCTATTTGTACACTGAATTTTGACATATTTTTTGACACTTGCATTGTTGTCAAGTGTCAACTGGATGGGAAAATAGTTTGAAATTTAAACAGTCTAATAGGATAATGTCACGTGACAAATTGTGAACTAAAGTGTACACCATAGTGTGCATGTAGCAAGGTCCTTACCGATTGAACTTTGCTATTTGTACTTAGATTTTCGATGCGTTGTTTGACACTTACATTATTGTCAAGTGTTAATAGGATGGAAAAACTATTTGAAATTTAAAATGTCGTGGCAAAGTGTAAACTAAAGTGAGTACACCATAGTGTACATGTAGCAAGGTTCTTACCGATTGAACTTTTCTATTTGTACAATAATTTTCGACACGTTGTTTGACACTTGCATTGCTGTCAAGTGTCAATTGTATGGGAAAACTATTTGAAATTTAAACTTTCCAACTGGGCAATGTCACGCGACAAAGTGTAAACTAAAGTGTACACCATAATGTACATGTAGCAAGGTCCTTACCGATTGAACTTTGCTATTTGTACACTAATTTTTGATACGTTGTTTGACACTTGCATTGTTGTCAAGTGTCAAATGGATGGTAAAACTGTTTGAAATTTAAATTGTCCAATAGGGTAATGTAATATGGCAAAATGTGAAAAAAGTGTACACCATAGTGTTCATTTAGCAGGGTTCTTACCGCTTGAACTTTGCATTTTGTACATTGATTTTTGATACTTGTATTGTTGTCAAGTGTCAATTGGATGGGAAAATTGTTTGAAATTTAAACTGTCCAACAGGGTAATGTCTCGTGGCAAAGTGTAAACTAAAGTGTACACCGTAGTGTACATGTGGCAAGATTCTTACCGATTGAACTTTTCTCTTTGTACGCTAATTTTTGGCACATTGTTTGACACTTAAATTGTTGTCAAGTCTCAATTGGATGGAAAAACTGCTATTTGTACAATGATTTTTAACACGTTTCCATTGTTGCTAAGTGTCAATTGGATGGGAAAACTGTTTGAAATTTAAACTGTCCAACATGGTTATTTTACGTGGCAAAGTATAAACTAACGTGTACACCACAGTGTGCATGTAGCAAGGTTCTTGCCGATTGAACTTTTCGATTTGTACACAAATTTTTGACACGTTTAACACTTGCATTGTTGTCAAGTGGCAATTGAATGGGAAAACTATTTGAAATTTAAACTGTCCAACAAGGTAATGTCACGTGATAAAGTGTAAACTAAAGTGTACACCATAGTGTGCATGTAGTAAGGTTCTTACCGTTTTAACTTTGCTATTTGTGCACTGATTTTTGACATGTTATATGACACTTGTATTGTTGTCAAGTGTCAATTGGATTGGAAAATTGCAATTTGTACATTGATTTTTGACACATTGTTTGACACTTGCATTGTTGTCAAGTGTCAATTGGATGGGAAAACTGTTTGAAATTTAAATTGTCCAATAGGGTAATGTCACGTGGCAAAGTGTAAACTAAAGTGTGCATACCATAGTGTACATGTAACAAGCTTCTTACGGATTGAACTTTGCTATTTGTACACTGATTTTTGACACGTTGTTTGGCACTTACATTGTTGTCAAGTGTCAATTGGATGGGAAAACTGTTTGAAATTTAAACTGCCCAACAGGGTAATGTCACGTGGGAAAGTGTAAACTAAAGTGTACACCATAGTGTACATGTAGCATGGTTCATACCGATTGAATTTTGCTATTTGTACACTGACTTTTGATACTTGTTTGACTCTTGCATTACTGTCAAGTGTCAATGGGATGGAAAAACTGTTTGAAATTTAAACTATCCAACAGGGTAATGTCACGTGGTAAAGTGTAAACTAAAGTGTACACCATAGTGTACATGTGGCAAGGTCCTTACCGATTGAACTTTGCTATTTGTACACTGATTTTCGACCCGTTGTTTGACACTTGCATTATTGTCAAGTTTCAATTGGATGGGAAAATTGTTTGAAATTCAAATTGTCCAATAGGGTAATGTCACGTGGAAAAGTGTAAACTAAAGTACACACCATAGTGTACATGTTGCAAGGTTCTTACCGATTGTACTTCGATATTTGTACACTGATTTTTGATACGTTGTTTGACACTTGCATTGTTGTCAATTGTCAATTGGATGGAAAAATTGCTATTTTTACATTGATTTTTGACACGTTGTTTGACGCTTGCATTGTTGTCAAGTGTTAATTGGATGGGAAAACTGCAATTTGTACACTGATTTTTGACACGTTGTTTGACACTTGTATTGTTGTCAAGTGGCAATTGGATGGGAAAATTGTTTGAAATTTAAACTGTCCAGTAGGTAATGTCATATAGCAAGGTGTAAATTAAAGTGTGTACACCATAGTGTACATTTAGCTAGTTCTTACCGATTAAACTTTGCTATTTGTATACTGATTTTTGACGCGTTGTTTGACACTTTCATTATTGTCAAGTGTCAATTGGATGGGAAAATTATTTGAAATTTAAACTGTCCAGTAGGTAATGTCATGTGGTAAGGTGTAAACTAAAGTGTGTACACCATAGTGTACATGTAGCTAGTTCTTACCGATTAAACTCTGTTATTTGTACACCAATTTTTGACACGTTGTTTGACATTTTCATTGTTGTCAAGTGTCAATTGGATGGAAAAATTGATTGAAATTTAAACTATCCAATAGTATATTGTCACGTGGTAAAGTGTAAACTAAAGTATACACCATAGTGTACATGTAACAAGGTAATTACCGATTGAACTTTGCTATTTGTACGTAGATTTTTGACATGTTGTTTGACACTTACATTGTTGTTAAGAGTCAATTGGATGGAAAGACTATTTGAAATTTAAGCTGTCCAGCAAGGTAATGTCACGCGGTAAAGTGTAAACTAAAGTGTACACCATGGTGTACATATAGTAAGGTCCTTATCGATTAAACTTTGCTATTTGTAAACTAATTTTTGACATGTAGTTTGACACTTGCATTTTTGTCGAGTGTCAATTGGATGGGAAAACAATTTGAAATTTAAACTGTCCGATAGGATAATGTCACGTGGCAATGTAGAACCCCAAATAATTCTAGACACCTTAGTGGCACTAAGACATGAATATTGGATGACTAAAGTATACTTCAGCATTTTAGTCTCATTTGAGACTCATTTTCAACATAGGAAACATTCGATTTGGAAAATGATATCGAAATAAAAGTTGTAGTTCTTTAAGTTAGCTTTCCAACACACTTTGAATTATCTCAATCGGATATCGGGAGAAGACGTTATGATAGAAACACTGAAAGCTGTGCAGTGTCAACCGGACTACAACCGATCGACTGAAGCTACCTGAAATGAAAATTCTCGTTCTTCTCTAGAATTTAAATATTTATTTTCATCAGTTATTTTCTCAAAGGGCCACCTATGTTTTTGGCAATAAAAACCCCACTAAATTGAAGCATTTAACCTCAAACTTAAATGGCACCCATGTTTTCTCTCTTAAATGAAATTTGACCCTTCATTTGCATTAAGTTATGGGATATTTACCTATAAAAAGAGACCTCATTTCGCTCATTTTTTCTCACACCAAAAGCAAGAGCTTTTACATACTAAAGAAAGAGTTTCCAAGAGAGAAAAAGAGAGAGAGGAAAACTATTTTTCCTAGAAGTTTAAGAAGTGTTTTCAAGCATCAATTCTCAATGGTTTTCAAACATCCAAGGAGTGCATTTCTTTCAACGTCCAAGTTTCATCGAATTTTTAATCCAAGTTTTCAAAGTTTTAAAAGCATCAATCAAGGTAGGTAGAGGTGCAATGTGTTTAATCATGTTAAGTTATAAGTTTCGATTGTTAATGTTTTCCATTGTTATTTCTTTAAAGTTTTGAATAACACAAAATGCGATAACAAGTTATGTTTTCTTCAAATAAATTACATTTGTTTGTTTTGAAAAATGATTCAGTGTTTTTGTTTAAAGTATTTGAAGTATTGTTATTTAAATTATTATCCGAAGATGTAAGCTTCCGCTAAAACGTATACAATTGTTACTAAACCACCGGTTAAGCTAAGTAAAGTAAGTAGCGTTCTGATCCACTAGGGGTCGGGGTGTTACAGCGTGGTATCAGAGCAAGGTTTAGCCGGTTCTACAGACCAAGTATATTTTTTTAAACAAAAGGAAAATGAAAAGTTTAAGGTATTCTATGGCATCGTGCATCCATCCATCAATCTCATCCTATGGCCCAGGTATGTTCATGTTTAAAGTTAATGATTATGTTTATGTTATGATGCTTTGATATGATTTAGAGATGTGTTATTTAAAGATATGTAATGGACTTGGGCAAAAGCTAAGGGCTTAAAGGGAATTGCATGATATAAAAGTTTAAATATTTGCATGTTTTCTTTAAGCAAAGAAAAAGTATAATGTATGTGAAAATGCAACAAATATGGCTCGTAAAACGGCTAGGGCATATAGAGAAGCATTGAACCGTAGAATTGCTATTCATTCCTATGAAAACAATGTAATTGATCCGACCCGACCGCTTAGCGAACATGTGTATGACATCTATGAGAGATGCATGATGGCGGTTAATGCTGGTATGGAGATCACGCATATTGAGGCCATAAATAACCTCATACACTCCCTCCCACCTCAATGGGGAGATATGGGAGTCACTATTAGGGATGAAATGTTAAAAGGCAACTCAAACCTGTTCGAGTTTGAGAGGTATTGCCATGCCCTGATTGATTTGTGGGATGATGTAGTCCATGAGGAGCCTGAGGAGGAACCTTTGGTTGAGGAAGAAGATCCCGAAGAAGAACTCGAGGATGATTTAGAGAATGATCCTGAGCCTGAGCCACAGGTTGAGATGGACACAGAGTCCGGACCTGAGGCGGAAGACTCCTCCGAAGATGAAGCTCCACCAAAGAAGATCTGTAGAACTAATAGGGATTAGATTTAAATCCTTGTAATAGCTTCCCTTATGTCAAGAAATAAAATACTATCTTCTTTGCTTTAGTATTCGAAGAATGAAACTAATAAGAACCATATGTTTTGTCTAAAGGAAATGGCCCGCGCAAACCAAAACTTGATAAGAGACCTCCTCCGAGCAGTTCAAGACCTAGGCAGGCAAAACTCGAACCAAGCTCAACCCCTACCACTAGCTCCTAATGTTCCAAACCATGCTTCAGTGGTCAAGCAATTTCGAAGGCATAAGCCCCCTACCTTCAATGGAGCAGCTGATCCACTTGCAGCCGAGGAGTGGCTTCGCAAGTTGGAGCGTATATTCTAATTGATAGGGTGCACGGACGCTCAGAAAGTCCAGTGTGCTGAGTTCATGTTCTCCGGTGATACAAGTCACTGGTGGGACTCAATGTCAAGGACAAGGACCCCTGAGCAATAAGCAGAATTGACTTGGGAGCAATTCAAAGGGGAAGTAATGGATAAGTACTTTCCCCAGTCCTTGAGGGATCACAAAGAAAGTGAATTCCTCCAACTCAAGCAAAAGACTATGTCCCTGACTAAGTATGAGAGGAAGTTTGATCAACTTTCAAGGTATGCTCCACATCTGGTGGATATGGAAGATAAAAAGGTACGAAGGTTTGAACAAGGGCTGAACTCGGATATAAGCATGATACTTATGTCCCATCGCTTCACCACATACCGTGAAATGCTGAAAAGAGCTCATGCTATTTGGTACCAGAAGACTAGCATCGGAAACATGGTCAACTGTTCAATCAACCGGACAATGGTAACATGGGAAAGAGGAAATGGAATGGCCAGGACAAGGGAAAAGGCAAATGGCAGAACAAGAAAGCTAATGGCGGAGCCAATGTCAGCAAAAGCATTGTGCTGGTTATTGCGCCCTGTTCTAAGTATGGAAGGACACATCGTGGCAAGTGCTTACAAGGGAAAAATGTCTGTTTCCGATGTGGCAAGCCAGGACATATCATTAGGATTATCCCACACATACCCAGAAGAAGGATGATAAAAGCGACCAGAACCAGAAAGGGAAAGCACAAGTTTTTTCATTGACTCAACAGGATGCAAAGGAAAACTCTAATATCATAGCAGGTACTCTACTGATAGCCAATAAACCTGCTTATGTATTGTTTGATTCAAGAGCTACATACTCCTTTGCTTCAACAACTTTTATGGCTAAATCTAGTATTAGCTGTGATAAGTTGGAAGGTACAATAGAAGTTAGTATTCTTTTGGGCAACCCTTTGAATACTGATAGAATAGCCAAGTCAGTAAGTATCGAAGTTGAGGGAAAACCAATGGAAGTGAACCTATACATGATAGAAATGAAGGATTTTGATGTAATACTAGCCATGGATTGGTTAGGTTGTAATTACGCCATCATCCGATGTAAGGAAATGGAAGTATCATTTTAGAAACCAGGAGAAGAACCATTTTCGTTCCTTGGAATGAAGACGAAACCCCTTATTCGACTAGTATCGACTATACAAGCTGAGAAGATATTGAGAAAAGAAACATGTCAAGGATATCTAGTAAGTATCTCAGGACGGAAACAAGAGACGATAAGGGTTGAAGATGTACCAGTAGTACGGAAATTCGTAGATGTGTTTCCAGAAGATCTATCTAGTATTACACCCGATAGACAAGTGGAATTCACCATAGACCTAATTCTCGAGACGGCACCAGTATCTAAGGCCCCATACCGAATGGCCCCAAAGGAACTACAAGAATTAAAGAAGCAGTTGCAAGAACTCCTAGATATGGGCTTCATACGACCAACCGTATCTCCATGGGGTGTGCTGGTGTTGTTTGTAAAGAAGAAAGATGGAAGCATGAGGATATGCATTGATTATAGGGAGATAAATCGATTAATCATCAAGAATAAGTACCCACTCTTGAGGATCGAGGATCTGTTAGATCAACTAAAAGGAGCTAAGGTATTTTCCAAGATCGACTTACGATCGGGATACCATCAACTGAAAGTAGAGACAAAGGATATACCTAAGACAACTTTTAGAACTTGATATGGACACTACGAGTTTACGGTAATGCCGTTTGGGCTAACCAATGCACCTGCAGTGTTCATAGACCTGATGAATTGAGTGTTTCATCAATACTTGGATAAGTTTATCATAGTCTTCATCGATGACATTCTGATATATTCCAAGAGTAAGGAGCAACATGAAGAGTACTTGAGAATAGCCTTAGAGGTATTACGCAAGGAGAAGCTGTATGCTAAATTCAAGAAGTGCGAGTTTTGGCTTGAACGAGTTGGATTTCTTGGACATGTAGTTACTGCCCAAGGGATTGAAGTAGATCTAGCAAAAGTAGAAGCAATAACCAATTGGAAAGCACCAACAAATGCTGGCAAAGTACGGAGTTTTCTAGGATTGGCTGGATATTATAGGAGATTCATAGAAGGATTCTTCAAAATAGCTGGACCAATGACGCAGCTTACAAGGAAGGGAGTAAAATTCCAATGGACGGAAAAATGCGGACAAAGTTTCCTAGAACTTAAGCAGAAATTGATATCAGCACCTGTATTAATAATGCTTGAAGGTACGAAAGGGTTTGTTATATACAGCAACGCATCCAAGCGAGGATTGGGATGTGCACTAATGCAGAATGGAAAATGATAGCCTATGCTTCAAGACAATTGAAGAAACATGAACAAAACTACCCGACGCATGATTTAGAGCTTACAGCGGTAGTACACGCTTTGAAGATATGGCGACACTACTTGTATGGACGAAAATGTGATATCTACACAAATCACAAAAGTCTCAAGTATTTCTTCACACAGAAGGAATTGAATATGCAACAAAGACGATGGTTGGAATTGGTGAACGATTACGACTGCACTATTCACTACCATCCGGGTAAGGCCAATGTTGTGGCCGACGCTCTAAGTAGAAAATCAATGGGATAATTGATGTCACTACCCACCTCTCAAGTGGAGTTAGTCAAGGACTTGGAAAAGTTACAGATCGAAGTGGTTACCACACCAGGACAAGTCACTGCTCGTCTAGCAGCTTTAATAATTCGACCTACTCTTAGAGATCGAATTATAGAAGCACAAAATAAAGACTCATTTTTGCAGAAGATTAAGAATGAAGTTGGTACCGATAAGAAAAAGGACTTTGGAATAGCTGAGGATCAGGCACTGATATTTAGAGGAAGAATTTGTGTGCCTAAGGATGAAGCCTTGAGAAACGAGATATTGAAAGAAGCTCATTCCACCCCGTATACCGCACATCCTGGTGGTATGAAAATGTATCGAGATCTTCGAGATACATTTTGGTGGAGAAATATGAAAAGAAGTATAGGGCTGTATGTCCAGAAGTGTATGGTATGTCAACTGGTTAAGGCAGAACACCAAAAGCCAGGTGGATTGTTAAATCCACTAGATATACCTGAATGGAAATGGGAAAATATCACGATGGACTTTGTGGTTGGATTCCCAAAGTCAGCAAGAGGAAATAATGCTATATGGGTAGTAGTGGATCGACTAACGAAGTCAACTCATTTTCTTCTAGTGAAAATGACATTCAGTTTAGACCAATTGGCATAGTTGTACATTATAGAGGTTGTGAGATTACACAGTGTACCTGTATCCATTGTGTCTGACAGAGACCCAAGGTTTACGTCCAAATTTTGGAAAAGTCTGCAAGGAGCTATGGGAACGAAGCTGAACTTTAATACAGCATATCACCCTCAGTCCGATGGTCAGTCTAAAAGGACCATCAAAACTTTGGAAGACATGCTGAGAACATGTGTTTTGGATCTAGGAGGTAATTGGGAGTCATACTTACCTCTAGTAGAGTTCGCTTATAATAACAGTTTCCAAGCAACTATTGGAATGGCTCCATACGAAGCTCTCTATGGTAGAAGATGTAGACCTCCTGTTCATTGGGATGAAGTCGGAGAGAAGAGAGTTTTGGGACCAGAAATGGTTGAAAGGAGGGTCGAGGTAATCGATAAGATCCGTGCAAGAATAAAGGCAGCACGAGATCGACAAAAGAGCTATGCAGATACAAGGAGGAAGGATTTAGAATTCCAAGTTGGGGATAAAGTGTTTCTGAAAGTAGCACCGATGAAAGGTGTACTTAGATTTGGAAAGAAAGGCAAGATACGACCCCGGTATATCGGACCTTTCGAGATACTTGGTAGAGTCGGAAATGTGGCTTACTGACTAGCTTTATCCCCTGAATTATTGGTAGTGTGCAATGTGTTCCATATATCGATGATAAAGAAGTATGTGCATGATCCTAATCATGTAGTGAGTTATCAAACCTTGGAGGTCCAGAAAGATTTGTCGTACAAGGAACTACCGATCAAGATATTGGATCGAGAAGTGCATAAACTAAGGAATAAAGAGATTCAGCTGGTTAAGATATAGTGGGATCATCACCGCGTAGAAGAAGCCACTTGGGAAAAAGAAGAAGAAGCCAAAGACAAGTATCCAACACTATTCACCCAATCAGAAGGTAAATTTCGAGGATGAAATTTTAATTAAGGTGTGGGGGATGTAGAACCCAAATAATTCTAGACACCTTAGTGGCACTAAGACATGAATATTGGATGACTAAAGTAATCTTCAGATTTTTAGTCTCATTTGAGACTCATTTTCTACATAGGAAACATTCAATTTGGAAAATGATATCAAAATAAATGTTGTAGCTCTTTGAGTTAGCTTTTCAATGCACTTTGAATTACCTCAATCGGATATCGGGAAAAGAAGTTATGATAGAAATACTGAAGGCTGTGCAGTGTCAACCGGACTACAACCGGTCGACCGAAGCTGCCTGAAATGAAAATTCTCGTTCTTCTCTAGAATTTAAATATTTATTTTCATCAGTTATTTTCTCAAAGGGCCACCTATGTTTTTGGCAATAAAAACCCCACTAAATTGAAGCATTTAACCTCAAACTTAAATGGTACCCATGTTTTCTCTCTTAAATGAAATTTGACCCTTCATTTGCTTTAAGTTATGGGATATTTACCTAAAAAGAGAGACCTCATTTCACTCATTTTTTCTCACACCAAAAGCAAGAGCTTTTACATACTAAAGAAAGAGTTTCCAAGAGAGAAAAAGAGAAGGAGGAAAACTATTTTTCCTAGAAGTTTAAAAAGTGTTTTCAAGCATCAATTCTCAACGATTTTCAAACATCCGAGGAGTGCATTTCTTTCAACGTCCAAGTTTATCGAAGTTTCAATCCAAGTTTTCAAAGTTTCAAAAGCATCAATCAAGGTAGGTAGAGGTGCAATGTGTTTAATCGTGTTAAGTTATAAGTTTCAATTCATGTTAATGTTTGTATGTCAAATGGTACTCTGGAATGGCATATCCCTCTATATTAATGGTTGTATGTCAAATGGTACTCCGGTATGGCATACCCCTCTAAAGTGTACATTATAGTCTACATGTAGCAAGGTTCTTACAGATTGAACTTTGCTATTTGTACACTAATTTTCGACACGTTGTTTGACACTTGCTTTGTTGTCAAGTGTCAATTGAATGGGAAAACTGTTTGAAATTTGAATTGTCCAACAGGGAAATGTCACGTGACCAAGTGTAAACTAAAGTGTACACCAATGTACATGCAGCAAGGTCCTTTCCGATTGAATTTCGCTATTTGTACACAAATTTTTGACATGTTGTTTGACACTTGCATTGTTGTGAAGTGGCAATTGGATGGGAAAACTATTTGAAATTTAAACTGTCCAACAGGGTTATGTCATGTGGTAAAGTGTAAACTAAAGTCTACACCATAGTGTGCATGTAGCAAGGTTCTTACCGTTTGAACTTTGCTATTTGAGTACTGATTTTTGACATGTTGTTTGACCCTTACATTGTTGTCAAGTGTCAATTGGATGGGAAAATTGAATTTTGTACATTGATTTTTGACACATTATTTGACACTTGCATTGTTGTCAAGTGTCAGTTGGATGGGAAAATTGTTTGAATTTTAAAATGTCAAGCAGGGTAATGTCATGTGGCAAGGTGTAAACTGATTTTTGACATGTTGTTTGACAATTGCATTATTGTCAAGGGTGAATTACATGGGAAAACTACAATTTTTACAATAATTTTTGACACGTTGTTTGACACTTGCATTGTTGTCGAAGGTTAATTGGATGGGAAAACTGCTATTTTTACACTGATTTTTGACACGTTGTTAGACGCTTGCATTGTTGTCAAGTGTAAATTGGATGCGAAAACCGCAATTTGTACACTGATTTATGACACGTTGTTTGACAATTACATTGTTGTCAAATGTCAATTGGATGGGAAAATAGCTTAAAATTTAAACTATCTAGCAGGTTATGTCACGTGGTAAAGTGTAAACTAAAGTTTGTACACCATAGTGTACATGTAGCAAGGTTCTTACTGATTGGACTTTGCTATTTATACACTGATTTTTGACACGTTGTTTGACACGTGCATTGTTGTCAAGTATCAATTGGATGGGAAGACTGTTTAAAATTTAAACTGTCCAACAGGGTAATGTCACGTGGTAAAGTGTAAACTAAAGTGTACACCATTGCGTACATGTAGCAATGTCCTTACCGATTAAACTTTGCTATTTGTAAACTAATTTTTGACACGTTGTTTGACAATTGCATTGTTTTTAAGGGTCAATTGGATGGGAAAACTATTTGAAATTTAAACTTTCCAATAGGGTAATGTCACGTGTCAAAGTGAAAAATAAAGTGTACACCATAGTGTACATGTAGCAAGGTTCTTACCGATTGAATTTTGTTATTTGTACATAGATTTTTGACACGTTGTTTGGCACTTGCATTGTTGCTAAGTGACAATTGGATGGAAAAGCTGTTTGAAATTTACACTGTCCAACAGGGTAATGTAACGTGGCAAAGTGCAAACTAAAGTGTATACCATAGTTAAATGTAGCAAGGTTCTTATCGATTGAACTTTGCTATTTGCACATTGATTTTTGACATTTTTTTTGATACTTGCATTGTTGTGACATGTCAACCGGATGGAAAAATAGTTTGAAATTTAAACAGATCAACAAGATAATGTCACGTGGCAAAGTGTAAACTAAAGTGTACACCATAGTGTACATGTAGCAAGGTCCTTACCAATTGAACTTTGCTATTTGCACATTGATTTTTGACATGTTTTTTGATACTTGCATTGTTGTGACATGTCAACCGGATGGAAAAATAGTTTGAAATTTAAACCGTCCAACAGGTAATGTCACGTGGCAAAGTGTAAACTAAAGTCTACACCATAGTGTGCATGCAGCAAGGTTCTTATCGATTGAACTTTGCTATTTGCACATTGATTTTTGACATGTTTTTTGATACTTGCATTGTTGTGACATGTCAACCGGATGGAAAAATAGTTTGAAATTTAAACCGTCCAACAGGTAATGTCACGTGGCAAAGTGTAAACTAAAGTCTACACCATAGTGTGCATGCAGCAAGGTTCTTATCGATTGAACTTTGCTATTTGCACATTGATTTTTGACATGTTTTTTGATACTTGCATTGTTGTGACATGTCAACCGGATGGAAAAATAGTTTGAAATTTAAACCGTCCAACAGGTAATGTCACGTGGCAAAGTGTAAACTAAAGTCTACACCATAGTGTGCATGCAGCAAGGTTCTTATCGATTGAACTTTGCTATTTGCACATTGATTTTTGACATGTTTTTTGATACTTGCATTGTTGTGACATGTCAACCGGATGGAAAAATAGTTTGAAATTTAAACCGTCCAACAGGTAATGTCACGTGGCAAAGTGTAAACTAAAGTAAGTACACCATAGTGTACATGTAGCAAGGTCCTTACTGATTGAGGGAAAACTATTTGAAATTTAAATTGTCCAATAGGGTAATGTCACGTGGAAAAGTGTAAACTAAAGTGCACACCATAGTGTATGTGTTACAAAGTTCTTACTGATTGTACTTCGCTACTTGTACATTGATTTTAGACACGTTGCTTGACACTTGCATTGTTGTCAAGTTTCAATTGGATGGGAAAATAGTTTGAAATTTAAACCGTCCAACAGGTAATGTCACGTGGTAAAGTGTAAACTAAAGTATACATCATGGTGTACATGTAGCAAGGTCCTTACAGATTGA
>NW_019250662.1:57967-59943 GCF_002742605.1 Olea europaea var. sylvestris
CGTCCAACAGGTAATGTCACGTGGTAAAGTGTAAACTAAAGTATACATCATGGTGTACATGTAGCAAGGTCCTTACAGATTGAACTTTGCGATTTGTACATATATTTTTGACACATTGTTTGACACTTACATTGTTGTTAAGGGACAAATGGATGGGAAGACTGTTTGAAATTTAAACTGTCCGACGGTGTAATGCCTCATGGTAAAGTGTAAACTAAAGTGTACACCATGGTGTACATGTAGCAAGGTCCTTACCGATTAAACTTTGCTATTTGTAAACTAATTTTTGACATGTTGTTTGACACTTGCATTGTTGTCAAGTGTCAACTGGATGGGAAAACAGTTTGAAATTTAAATTGTCCAATAGGATAATGTCACGTGGCAAAGTGTAAACTAAAGTGTACACCATTGTGTACATGTAGCAAGGTCCTGACCAATTGAAGTTCACTATTTGTACATGGATTTTCGACACGTTGTTTGACACTTGCATTGTTGTCAAGTGTCATTTGGATGGGAAAACTGTTTGAAATTTAAACTGACCAACAGGGTTTTGTCACGTGGCAAAGTGTGAACTAAAGTGTAAATCAAAATGTGCATGTAGAATGGTTCATGCCAATTGAACTTTGCTATTTGTACACTGATTTTTGATGCGTTGTTTGACACTTGCATGGTTATCAAGTGTCAATTGGATTGGAAAGCTACTTGAAATTTAAATTGTCCAATAGGGTAATGTCACATGGAAAAGTGTAAACTAAAGTGTACACCATAGTATACATGTTGCAAGGTTCTTACCGATTGAGCTTTGCTATTTTCACACTAACTTTTGACATGTTGTTTGACACATGCATTGTTGTCAAGTGTCAATTCGATGGGAAAACTGCTATTTGTGCACTGATTTTTGACACATCGTTTGGCACTTACATTGATATCAAGTGTCAATTGGATAGAAAAACTATTTGAAATTTAAACTGTCCAACACTGTAATGTCACGTGAAAAAGTGGAAACTAAAGTGTATATTATAGTGTGCATGTAGCAAGGTTCTTATGGATTGAACTTTACTATTTGTACACTAATTTTCGACACGTTGTTTGACACTTACGTTATTGTCAAGTGTCAATTCGATGGAAAACTATTTGAAATTTGAATTGTCCAACCGGGCAATGTCATGTGACAAAGTGTATACTAAAGTATACACCATAATGTACATGTAGCAAGGTCCTTATCGATTGAATTTTGCTATTTGTACACTGACTTTGGACATGTTGTTTGACCCATGCATTGTTGTTAAGTGTCAATTGGATGGGAAAACTATTTGAAATTTAAACTGTCCAAAAGGGTAATGTCACGTGGCAAAGTGTAAACTAAAGTGTACACCATGGTATACATGTAGCATGGTTCATACGGATTGATCTTTGCTATTTGTACATGGGTTATTGATACGTTGTTTGACACTTGCATTGTTGTGAAGTGTTAATTGGATGGGAAAATTGTTTGAAATTTCAACTGTTGAGCAAGGTAATGTCATGTGGCAAAGTGTAAATTTAAGTGTACCCCATAGTGTACATGTAGCATGGTTAATACCAATTGAATTTTGCTATATGTATAATGATTTTTGACATGTTGTTTGATGTTTGCAGTATTGTCAAGTGTCAATGGGATGCGAAAACTGTTTGAAATTTAAACTGTCCAACAAGGTAATGTCACGAGGCAAAGTGTAAACTAAAGTGTACACCATAGTATACATGTAGCAAGGTTCTTACCGATTGCACTTTACTTTTTGTACACTGATTTTTTACACGTTGTTTAACACTTGCATTGTTGTCAAAGGTCAATTGGATGGGAAAACTGCTACTTTTGCACTGATTTTTTGCACGTTGTTTGACGCTTGCATTGTTGTCAAGGGTCAATTGGATGGGAAAACTGCTATTTTTACACTGATTTTTGACACGTTGTTTGAGGCTTGCATTGTTGTCAA
>NW_019250662.1:64591-81305 GCF_002742605.1 Olea europaea var. sylvestris
GGTAATGTCACATGGTAAAGTGTAAACCAAAGTGTATTCCATGGTGTACATGTACTAGGTCCCTACCGATTGTACTTTGCTATATGTATGTAGATTTTCAACACGTTGTTTGACACTTGCATTATTGTTAAGGGTCAATTGGATGGGAAGACAGTTTGAAATTTAAACTGTCCAACAGGATAATGTCACGTGGCAAAATGTAAACTACAGTGTACACCACAGTGTACATGTATGAAGGTTCTTGCCGATTGAACTTTCCTATTTGTACACTGATTTTTGACACGCTGTTTGACACTTGCATTATTGTCAAGGGACAATTGGATGGAAAAACTGTTTGAAATTGGAACTATCCAACAAGGCAATGTCATGTGACAAAGTGTAAACTAAAGTGTACACCATAATGTACATGTAGCAAGGTCCTTACCGATTGAATTTTACTATTTGTACACTGACTTTGGACACGTTGTTTGACCCGTGCATTGTTGTTAAGTGTCAATTGGATGGGAAAACTATTTGAAATTTAAACTATCCAACAAGGTAATATCACGTGGCAAAGTGTAAACTAAAGTATACACCATCGTGTACATGTAGCATGGTTCATACTGATTGAACTTTCCTATTTGTACACTAATTTTTGATACGTTGTTTGACACTTTCATAGTTGTGAAGTGTCAATTGGATGGAAAAACTATTTGAAATTTAAACTGTCCAACAGGGTAATGTCACATGGTAAAGTGTAAACCAAAGTGTATTCCATGGTGTACATGTACTAGGTCCCTACCGATTGTACTTTGCCATGTGTATGTAGATTTTCAACACGTTGTTTGACACTTGCATTGTTGTTAAGGGTCAATTGGATGGGAAGACAGTTAGAAATTTAAACTGTCCAACAGGATAATGTCACGTGGCAAAGTGTAAACTAGAGTGTACACCACAGTGTACATGTATGCAGGTTCTTGCCGATTGAACTTTGCTATTTGTACACTGATTTTTGACACGCTGTTTGACACTTGCATTGTTGTCAAGGGACAATTGGATGGAAAAACTGTTTGAAATTGGAACTATCCAACAAGGCAATGTCATGTGACAAAGTGTAAACTAAAGTGTACACCATAATGTACATGTAGCAAGGTCCTTACCGATTGAATTTTGCTATTTGTACACTGACTTTGGACACGTTGTTTGACACGTGCATTGTTGTTAAGTGTCAATTGGATGGGAAAACTATTTGAAATTTAAACTATCCAACAAGGTAATATCACGTGGCAAAGTGTAAACTAAAGTATACACCATCGTGTACATGTAGCATGGTTCATACTGATTGAACTTTCCTATTTGTACACTAATTTTTGATACGTTGTTTGACACTTTCATAGTTGTGAAGTGTCAATTGGATGGAAAAACTATTTGAAATTTAAACTGTCCAACAGGGTAATGTCACATGGTAAAGTGTAAACCAAAGTGTATTCCATGGTGTACATGTACTAGGTCCCTACCGATTGAACTTTGCCATGTGTATGTAGATTTTCAACACGTTGTTTGACACTTGCATTGTTGTTAAGGGTCAATTGGATGGGAAGACAGTTTGAAATTTAAACTGTCCAACAGGATAATGTCACGTGGCAAACTGTAAACTAAAGTGTACACCACAGTGTACATGTATGCAGGTTCTTGCCGATTGAACTTTGCTATTTGTACACTGATTTTTGACACGCTGTTTGACACTTGCATTGTTGTCAAGGGACAATTGGATGGAAAAACTGTTTGAAATTGGAACTATCCAACAAGGCAATGTCATGTGACAAAGTGTAAACTAAAGTGTACACCATAATGTACATGTAGCAAGGTCCTTACCGATTGAATTTTGCTATTTGTACACTGACATTGGACACGTTGTTTGACACGTGCATTGTTGTTAAGTGTCAATTGGATGGGAAAACTATTTGAAATTTAAACTATCCAACAAGGTAATATCACGTGGCAAAGTGTAAACTAAAGTATACACCATCGTGTACATGTAGCATGGTTCATACTGATTGAACTTTCCTATTTGTACACTAATTTTTGATACGTTGTTTGACACTTTCATAGTTGTGAAGTGTCAATTGGATGGAAAAATTATTTGAAATTTAAACT
The DNA here is from genome assembly GCF_002742605.1 of Olea europaea var. sylvestris. Classification (NCBI taxonomy): domain Eukaryota; kingdom Viridiplantae; phylum Streptophyta; class Magnoliopsida; order Lamiales; family Oleaceae; genus Olea; species Olea europaea. The sequence goes on from NW_019250662.1 coordinate 66,728, forward strand.
GTCCAACAGGGTAATGTCACACGGTAAAGTGTAAACCAAAGTGTATTCCATGGTGTACATGTACTAGGTCCCTACCGATTGTACTTTGCTATGTGTATGTAGATTTTCAACACGTTGTTTGACACTTGCATTGTTGTTAAGGGTCAATTGGATGGGAAGACAGTTTGAAATTTAAACTGTCCAACAGGATAATGTCACGTGGCAAAATGTGAACTACAGTGTACACCACAGTGTACATGTATGCAGGTTCTTGCCGATTGAACTTTGCTATTTGTACACTGATTTTTTACACGCTGTTTGACACTTGCATTATTGTCAAGGGACAATTGGATGGAAAAACTGTTTGAAATTGGAACTATCCAACAAGGCAATGTCATGTGACAAAGTGTAAACTAAAGTGTACACCATAATGTACATGTAGCCCAACAGGATAATGTCACGTGGCAAAGTGTAAACTAAAGTATACACCATCGTGTACATGTAGCATGGTTATGTACTAGGTCCCTACCGATTGTACTTTGCTATGTGTATGTAGATTTTCAACACGTTGTTTGATACTTGCATTGTTGTTAAGGGTCAATTGGATGGGAAGACAGTTTGAAATTTAAACTGTCCAACAGGATAATGTCACGTGGCAAAGTGTAAACTAAAGTATACACCATCGTGTACATGTAGCATGGTTATGTACTAGGTCCCTACCGATTGTACTTTGCTATGTGTATGTAGATTTTCAACACGTTGTTTGATACTTGCATTGTTGTTAAGGGTCAATTGGATGGGAAGACAGTTTGAAATTTAAACTGTCCAACAGGATAATGTCACGTGGCAAAGTGTAAACTAGAGTGTACACCACAGTGTACATGTATGCAGGTTCTTGCCGATTGAACTTTGCTATTTGTACACTGATTTTTTACACGCTGTTTGACACTTGCATTGTTGTTAAGGGTCAATTGGATGGGAAGACAGTTTGAAATTTAAACTGTCCAACAGGATAATGTCACTTGGCAAAATGTAAACTACAGTGTACACCACAGTGTACATGTATGAAGGTTCTTGCCGATTGAACTTTGCTATTTGTACACTGATTTTTTACACGCTGTTTGACACTTGCATTGTTGTTAAGTGTCAATTGGATGGAAAAACTATTTTAAATTTAAAATTACCAACTGGGTAATGTCACATGGTAAAGTGTAAACTAAAGTATACACCATCGTGTACATGTAGCATGGTTCATACTGATTGAACTTTCCTATTTGTACACTAATTTTTGATACGTTGTTTGACACTTTCATAGTTGTGAAGTGTCAATTGGATGGAAAAACTATTTTAAATTTAAAATTACCAACTGGGTAATGTCACATGGTAAAGTGTAAACTAAAGTATACACCATCGTGTACATGTAGCATGGTTCATACTGATTGAACTTTCCTATTTGTACACTAATTTTTGATACGTTGTTTGACACTTTCATAGTTGTGAAGTGTCAATTGGATGGAAAAACTATTTTAAATTTAAAATTTCCAACTGGGTAATGTCACATGGTAAAGTGTAAACCAAAGTGTATTCCATGGTGTACATGTACTAGGTCCCTACCGATTGTACTTTGCGATGTGTATGTAGATTTTCAACACGTTGTTTGACACTTGCATTGTTGTTAAGGGTCAATTGGATGGGAAGACAGTTTGAAATTTAAACTGTCCAACAGGATAATGTCACGTGGCAAAGTGTAAACTAGAGTGTACACCACAGTGTACATGTATGCAGGTTCTTGCCGATTGAAGTTTGCTATTTGTACACTGATTTTTGACACGCTGTTTGACACTTGCATTGTTGTCAAGGGACAATTGGATGGGAAAACTGTTTGAAATTGGAACTATCCAACAAGGCAATGTCATGTGACAAAGTGTAAACTAAAGTGTACACCATAATGTACATGTAGCAAGGTCCTTACCGATTGAATTTTGCTATTTGTACACTGACTTTGGACACGTTGTTTGACACGTGCATTGTTGTTAAGTGTCAATTGGATGGGAAAACTATTTGAAATTTAAACTATCCAACAAGGTAATATCACGTGGCAAAGTGTAAACTAAAGTATACACCATCGTGTACATGTAGCATGGCTCACACTAATTGAACTTTCCTATTTGTACACTAGTTTTTGATACGTTGTTTGACACTTTCATAGTTGCGAAGTGTCAATTGGATGGAAAAACTATTTGAAATTTAAAATTTCCAACTGGGTAATGTCACATGGTAAAGTGTAAACCAAAGTGTATACCATTGTGTACATGTACTAGGTCCCTACCGATTGAACTTTGCCATGTGTATGTAGATTTTCAACACGTTGTTTGACACTTGCATTGTTGTTAAGGGTCAATTGGATGGGAAGACAGTTTGAAATTTAAACTGTCCAACAGGATAATGTCACGTGGTAAAATGTAAACTAAAGTGTACACCACAGTGTACATGTATGAAGGTTCTTGCCGATTGAACTTTGCTATTTGTACACTGATTTTTGACACGCTGTTTGACACTTGCATTGTTGTCAAGGGACAATTGGATGGAAAAACTGTTTGAAATTGGAACTATCCAACAAGGCAATGTCATGTGACAAAGTGTAAACTAAACTGTACACTATAATGTACATGTAGCAAGGTCCTTACCGATTGAATTTTACTATTTGTACACTGACTTTGGACACGTTGTTTGACACGTGCATTGTTGTTAAGTGTCAATTGGATGGGAAAACTATTTGAAATTTAAACTATCCAACAACGTAATATCACGTGGCAAAGTGTAAACTAAAGTATACACCATCGTGTACATGTAGCATGGTTCACACTGATTGAACTTTCCTATTTGTACACTAATTTTTGATACGTTGTTAGGCACTTTCATAGTTGTGAAGTGTCAATTGGATGGAAAAACTATTTGAAATTTAAACTGTCCAACAGGGTAATGTCACATGGTAAAGTGTAAACCAAAGTGTATACCATGGCGTACATGTATGAAGGTTCTTGCCGATTGAACTTTGCTATTTGTACACTGATTTTTGACACATTGTTTGACACTTGCATTATTGTCAAGTGTCAACTGAATGGGAAAACAGTTTGAAATTTAAACTGTCCAACAGGATAATGCCACGTGGCAAAGTGTAAAATTAAGTGTACACCATAGTGTACATGTAGTAAGGTCCTTACCAATTGAACTTTGCTATTTGTACATAGATTTTCGACACGTTATTTGACACTTGCATTGTTGTGAAGTGTCAAGTGGATGGAAAAACTGTTTGAAATTTAAAGTGTCCAGCAGGGTAATGTCATTTCGTAAAGTGTAAACTTAAGTGTACACCATAGTTTAAATGTAGCATGGTTAATACTGACTGAATTTTGCTATTTGTACTCTGATTTTTGACACGTTGTTTGACGCTTGCATTATTGCCAAGTGTCAATGTGATGGGAAAACTATTTGAAATTTAAACTGTCCAAAAAGGTAATGTCACGAAGCAAAGTGTAAATTAAAGTGTACACCATAGTTTACATGTAGCATGGTTCTTACCGATTGTACTTTGCTATTTGTACACTGATTTTTGACACGATGTTTGAAAATTGTATTGTTATCAAGGGTCAATAGTATGAGAAAATGGCTATTTTTACATTGATTTTTAACACGTTGTTTGTCACTTGCATTGTTGTCAAGGGTCAATTGAATGGGAAAACTGCTAGTTTTACACTGATTTTTGACACATTGTTTGACACTTGCATTGTTGTCAAGGGTCAATTGGATGGGAAAATTGCTATTTTTACACAGATTTTTGACACGTTGTTTGACGCTTGCATTGTTGTCAAGTGTCAATTGGATGGGAAAACTGCAATTTGTACACTGATTTTCGGCATGTAGTTTGACACTTGCATTGTTGTCAAGTGTCAATTGTATGGGAAAAATGTTTAAAATTTAAACTGTCCAATAGGGTAATGTCACGTGGTAAAATGTAAACAAAAGTGTACACCATGGAGTACATGTACAAGGTCCTTATCGATTGAACTTTCCGATTTGTATGCAGATTTTTGACACGTTGTTTGTCACTTTCATTATTGTTAAGGGTCAATTGGATGGGAAGACTGTTTGAAATTTAAACTGTCCAACAGGGTAATGTCACATGGTAAAGTGTAAACTAAAGTGTACGCCGTGGTGTACCTATAGCAAGGTCCTTACCGATTAAAATTTGCTATTTGTAAACTAAATTTTGACATGTTTGACACTTGCATTGTTGTCAAGTGTCAACTTGATGGAAAAATAGTTTGAAATATAAACTGTCCAACAGGATAATATCACGTGGCAAAGTGTAAACTTAAGTGTACACCATACTGTACATGTAGCAAGGTCCTTACCAATTGAACTTTGCTATTTGTACATAGATTTTCGACACATTGTTTGACACTTGAATTATTTTCAAGTGTCAATTGGATGGAAAAAATTTTGAAATTTAAATTGTCCAACAGGTTAATATCACTTGACAAAGTGTGAATTAAAGTGTACACCATAGTTTACATGTAGCATGGTTCATACCGATTGAACTTTGTTATTTGTTCACTGATTTTTTAGACGTTGTTTGACACTTACATGGTTGTCAAGTGTCAATTGGATGGAAAAACTGTTTGAAATTTATATTGTCCAATAGGGTAATGTCACGTGGAAAAGTATAAACTAAAGTGTACACTATAGTGCACATGTTGTAAGGTTCTTACCGATTGAACTTTGCTATCTGTACACTGACTTTTGACACGTTGTTTGACACTTGTATTCTTGTCAAGTGTCAATTGGATGGGAAAACTACTATTTATGAACTGATTTTTGACACGTTGTTTGGTACTTACATTGTTCTCAAGTGTCAATTGGATGGAAAAATTATTTGAAATTTAAACTTCCAATAGGATAATGTCACGTGGCAAAGTGGAAACTAAAGTGTACATTATAGTGTACATGTAGCAAGGTTCTAACGGATTGAACTTTGCCGTTTGTACACTGATTTTCGACACGTTTGACACTTGCGTTGTTGTCAAGTGTCAATTGGATGGGAAAACTGTTTGAAATTCGAACTGTCCAGCAGGGCAAAGTCAAGTGACAAAGTGTAAACTGAAGTGTACACTATAATGTACATGTAGCAAGGTCCGTACTGATTGAATTTTGCTATTTGTACACTGACTTTGGACATGTTGTTTGACACTTGCATTGTTGTTAAGTGTTAACTGGATGGGAAACTATTTGAAATTTAAACTGTCCAACCGGGTAATATCATGTGACAAAGTGTAAACTACTTGTACACCATAGTGTACATGTTGCAAGGTTCCTATTGATTGAACTTTGCTATTTGTACACTGATTTTCGATACGTTGTTTGACACTTGCATTGTTGTCAAGTGTCAATTTGATGGGAAAACTGTTTGAAATTTAGACTGTCGAACAGGGTAATGTCTCATGGTAAAATGTAAACTAAAGTGTTCACCATGGTGTACATGTACAAGGTCCTTACCGATTGAACTTTGCTATTTGTACGTAGATTTTTGACACGTTGTTTGACACTTGCATTTTGCTAAGGGTCAATTGGATGGGAAGACTGTTTGAAATTTAAACAGTCCAATAGGGTAATGTCACATAGTAAAGTGTAAACTAAAGTGTACACCGTGGTGTACATATAGCAAGGTCCTTACCGATTAAATTTTGCTATTTGTAAACTAATTTTTGACATGCTATTTGACACTTGCATTGTTATCAAGTGTCAACTGAATGGGGAAACAATTTGAAATTTAAACTGTCCAACAGGATAATGTCACGTGACAAAGTGTACACCATAGTGTACATGTAGCAAGGTCCTTACCAATTGAACTTTGCTATTTGCACATAGATTTTTGACACATTGTTTGACACTTGCATTGTTTTCAAGCGGCAATTGGATGGAAAAATTGTTAGAAATTTAAAATGTCAAACGGGGTAATTTCACGTGGCAAAGTGTGAATTAAAGTGCACACCATAGTGTACATATAGCGTGGTCCATACCGATTGAACTTTGCTATTTGTACACAGATTTTTTAGACATTGTTTGACACTTGCATGGTTATCAAGTGTCAATTTGATTGGAAAATAGTTTGAAATTTAAATTGTCCAATAGAGTAATATCACGTGGAAAAGTGTAAACTAAAGTGTACACCATAGTGTACATGTTGCAAGGTTCTTACCGATTGAACTTTGCTATTTGTACACTGACTTTTGACACGTTGTTTGACACTTGCATTCTTGTCAAATGTCAATTGGATGGGAAAACTGCTATTTGTGCACTGATTTTTGACACATTGTTTGGCACTTACATTGTTGTCAAGTGTCAATTGGATGAAAAAACTATTTGAAATTTAAGTTGTCCAACAGGGTAACGTCACGTGGCAAAGTATAAGTTAAAGTGTATACCATAGTGTACATGTCGTAAAGTTCTTACCGATTGAACTTTGCTATTTGTGCACAGAGTTTTGATATGTTGTTTGACACTTGTATTGTTATCAAGTGTCAGCTGGAAGGGAAAATTTTTGAAATTTAAACTGTCCAACAGTGTAATGTCACGTGACAAAGTGTAAACTAATGTTTGTACACTATAGTGTACATGCAGCATGACTCTACACGATTGAACTTTGCTATTTTAACACTGATTTTTGATAGTTTGTTTGATACTTGCATTGTGTTCAAGTGTCAATGGGATGGAAAAATTGTTTGAAATTTAAATTGTCCAACAGGGTAATGTCCCATGGCAAAGTGTAAACTAAAGTGTACACCAACTTTGCTATTAGTACACTGATTTTCGACACGTTGTTTGACACTTGCATCATTTCAAGTGTCACTTGGATGGTAAAACTGTTTGAAATTTAAACTGTCCAATAGGATAAGGACACGTGGCAATTTGTAAGCTAAAGTGTACACCATAGTGTACATGTCGCAAGGTTCTTACCGATTGAATTTTGCTATTAGTACACTTATTTTTGACACATTGTTTAACATTTACATTGTTGTCAAGTGTTAATTGGATGGGAAAACTGTTTGAAGTTTAAACTGTCCAATAGGGAAATGTCACGTGGTAAAGTGGAAACTAAAGTGTACATTATAGTATACATGTAGCAAAGTTCTTACGGATTGAACTTTGTTTTTGTATATTGATTTTGACACGTTGTTTGACACTTGAATAGTTGTCAAGTGTCAATTGGACGGGAAAACTGTTTGAAATTTAAACTGTCTAACTGGGTAATGTCACGTGGCAAAGCGTAAACTAAAGTGTACACTGTAGTATACAGGTAGCATGTGTAATACTCCGAAATCTTATGCTCGTTTAAATTTCTTTAGGATAGCAATTTAACTTTTAATATTATTTTGGCCATAAGGATAAGGGGACACCACCTTTGTAGTGGTTAATGCTAGAGGTAGTTAATGAATATAGGCATGAAGTGCTAAATGTTGTGTGCGCATGAAGTGATTATTAGTTAGTCGAAACTTAAGTCAAGTTTGAATTTGAATGAAGTGGATTATTTTGTTAGGACTTCAATTGACCAAACGATTAAATTATTTTACAATCTACAATTTTTGAATATGTAAGTTGGATACAATTTTAAATTTGGGATATGCCTTGCTAATAATAAAAGTTAGAGGGTTTAGATTATATTAGTTGAAAAGATAAGAGGCTTCCTTTGCAAATCTAGGTTTTGAGGCCACTTATTACCCTATAATCAACCCACTTGTCCTTCATCATCACCATACACTTAGATAATAGACCAAACATGTGTACAAGTAAGAAAAAAAATGGGAGAAAAGGAGGTTGAGGCGGTGGAGTGAAAAAAAAGAAGAAAAAAATATCAATCATTTATCCTTATCCTTATCTATATATGAATACATCCATATCCATTGCCATAGAGAGATTTCCTTCATTTTACAAAACACTTATACACTTAAATAGAGAGCAAAAACCGAAAATAAGAAGGAAAGGAGAAGGAAGTAAACCTAGCACTTCCAATTTATATTTCAATCGAAGATCTTCAAATTTTACGGTAAGATACTTTCTATGCTTAAGGGATATGATCTTCATGGTAATATTTATGCTTAAACTATTCAAGAAAAACCAAAATATGATTATGGTGGACAAGTCCACAAAGTTAGATATCTATTTATGCCTTAGGACAAGTCCGAAGGGCACCGGCAAGCCGGAATGTGCAAGTATGGGTTTGATTGCATTCTTTTGTGTAGTATTATCATGATAAAAATCCAAGCATGGTATCTTAATGAGTATTTATTATACTCATAGTATGTTATGCTAAATTTTCAGATCCATGATCGTTGGATTGATGAAAGTTAGTTGGCGAATTCGATGATGGATTAAGGACAAAGATGTTTTGTACCGAAAGTTTTCTTTTGTATGTTTTGCTCGATGACTGTTGTTCCATCTATCTTTCTTACGGTATTATGTAAAAATATGTACATGACATGATATAATATGGTATTAATAGTAGATTTTGTAATTATATCTTTCATGTTGTGATAAGAGACCTTTTTGTAGTTTATTTTCCTTACAAGAGACAAAAGGCAGAAACGAGACAGTTTCTGGAGTCAATTTCAAAATGATGTTTCTAACTCTATAAACTTCCGTCTGAGACTCTAAAAATATGTCTGTTTTCCTCTTTGAGTTTTCTAAATATGTCCCCAAGTAATACTCAATTTGGATATCTATGGCCGTAGATATCAAGTTTTAAACGTCGAGAGGTCAATCTGGATTTTCTGTGTAACACTTCACTGTTTTCAGTAAAACGTTTATATCATATGATCTTGGAAAATTTTCATATTTTAACCTAGAAAACTACTTTAAATTATCTTTCTAGTGCCACATATTTCATGTAAAACAGAGTTGGGATGAATTTTATAAAAATTGTCAAACTTGCTGCCCCAACTAACCTTGATAGTACCGAGGCCGTATATGTAATGTATAATTTCATGTTGGCATGCACTTTTACCGGCCATCAAGTTTTATAAGAATTGTTTTACCAAATTGAAAATAAGTTTCTAACATGTAATACTTCTGTTTAAGAGTATTTACATGTACCAAAGACTGAAGTTATTATGTTTAGTACGTGACCCTCGAAGTTTAAGTTCGGGGTGTCACAGCATGGTTCATACCGATTGAACTTTAATATTTGTACATTGATTTTTGATACGTTATTTGACACTTGCATTATTGTCAAGTGCCAATTGGATGAGAAAACTGTTTGAAATTTAAACTGTCCAACAGGGTAATGTCACGTGGTAAAGTGTAAACTTAAGTGTACACCATAGTGTACATGTTGCAAGGTTCTTACCGATTGAACTTTGCTATTCGTACACTAATTTTTGATAGGTTGTTTGACACTTGCATTGTTGTCAAGTGTCAATTGGATGGAAAAACTGCTATTTGTACACTGATTTTTGACACGTTGTTCGACACTTACGTTGTTGTCAAGTGTCAATTGGATCGGAAAATTGTTTGAAATTTAAACTGTCCAACTGGGTATTGTCACATGAAAAAGTGTAAAATAAATGTACACCATAGTGTACATGTTGCAAGGTTCTTACCGATTGAACTTTGCTATTTGTACACTGATTTTTGACATGTTATTTGACACTTGCATTGTTGTCAAGTGTCAATTGGATGGGAGAACTATTTGAAATCTAAACTATCCAATAGCGTAATGTCACAAGGTAAAGTGTAAACTTTAGTGTACCACATAGTGTACATGTAGCATGGTTAATACTGATTGAATTTTGCCATTTGTACATTGATTGTTTAACACTTGCATTGTTGTCATGTGTCAATGGGATGGGAAAACAGTTTGAAATTTAAACTGTCCAATAGGGTTATGTCACATGGAAAAGTGTAAACTAAAGTGTGTACACCATAGTGTACATGTAGCAAGGTTCTTAACGATTGAACTTTGCTATTTGTACACTGATTTTTGACACGTTGTTTGACACTTACATTATTGTCAAGTGTCAATTGGATAGGAAAACTGATTGAAATTTAAAATGTCCAACACGGTAATGCCATGTGGTAAAGTGTAAAATAAAGTATACACCATGGTGTACATGTAGCAAGGTCCTTACCGATTGAACTTTGCTATTTGTACGTAGATTTTCGACACATTGTTTGACACTTGCATTGTCATTAAAGGTCAATTGAATGGGAATACTATTTGAAATTTAAACTTTCCAACAGGGTAATGTCACGTGGTAAAGTGTAAACGAAAGTGTACACCATAGTGTACTTGTAGCAAAGTTCTTACCGAGTAAACTTTACTATTTGTAGATTGTTTTTGACACGTTGTTTGACACTTACATTGTTGTCAAGTGCCAATTGGATGGAAAAACTGTTTGAAATTTAAACTGTCCAACAGGCTAATGTCACGTTTTAGTGTACATGTAGCAAGGTTCTTACGAATTCAACTTTGTGGTTTGTACAATGATTTTCGACACGTTGTTTGACACTTTCATTGTTGTCAAGTGTCAATTTGACGGGAAAATTGTTTGAAATTTAAACTGTTCAACAGGGTGATGTCACGTGGTAAAGTTTAAACTAAAGTGTATATTATGGTGTACATGTAGCAAGGTCCTTACCGATTGAACATTGCAATTTGAACACTAAATTTTGACATGTTGTTTGACACTTTCATTGTTGTCAAGTGTCAATTGGATGGGAAAAGTTTGAAATTTAAACTGTCCAACAGAGTAGTGTCACGTGGCAAAGTGTACACCATAGTGTACATGTCGTAAGGTTCTTATCGATTGAACTTTGCTATTTGTATACTGATTTTTAACACGTTGTTTGACACTTGCACTGTTGTTAAGTGTCAAGTGGACATAAAAACTGATTGAAATTTAAACTGTCCAACAGGGTAATGTCATGTGGCAATGAAATATCTAAATTGTACACCATAGCGTACATGTAGCAAGGGTCTTACTGATTGAATTTTCTATTTGTACACTGACTTTTGACACGTTGTTTGACACTTGCATTGTTGTCATGTGTCAATTGGATGGGAAAACTTCTATTTTTGCACTAATTTTTGATATGTTGTTTGACACTTACATTGTTGTCAAGTGTCGATTGGATGGGAAAACTGTTTGAAATTTAAACTGTCCAATAGGGTAATGTCATGAGGCAAAGGGTAAACTAAAGTGTACACCATAGTGTACATGTATCAAGGTTCTTGCCGATTGAATTTTACTATTTGTACACTAATTTTTGACACTTGCATTGTTGTCAAGTGTTAATTGGATGGGAAAATTATTTGAAATTTAAACTGTCTAATAGGATAATGTCACGTGACAAAGTGTAAACTAAAGTCCACACAATAGTGTATATGTAGCAAGGTCCTTACCGATTGAGTATTGCAATTTGTACACTAAATTTTGGTGCATTGTATGACATTTGCATTGTTGTCAAGTGTTAATTCGTTGAGAAAAATATTTGAAATTTAAATTATACAACAGTGTGGTTTCACCCGACAAAATGTAAACTAAAATGTACACCATAGTGTACATGTTGCAATGTTCTTACTGATTGAACTTTGCTATTTGTACATGGATTTTTGACACGTTGTTTGACACTTGCATTGTTGTCAAGTGTCAATTGAATGGAAAAACTATTTAAAATTTAAATTGACCAATAGGGTAATGTCACGTGGTAAAGTCTAAACTAAAGTGTACACCATAGAGTACATGCAGCAAGGTTCTTACTGATTGAACTTTGCTATTTCTACACTGATTTTTGACACGTTGCTTGACACTTACATTGTTGTCAAGTGTCAATTGGACGGGAAAACTATTTGAAATTTAAACTGTCTAACAGGGTAATGTCATGTGGCAAAGTGTAAACTAAAGTGTAAACCACAGTGTACATGTATCAAAGTTCTTTCCGATTGAACTTTGCTATTTGTACACTGATTTTTGACACGTCGTTTGACACTTGCATCGCTGTCAAGTATCAATTGGATGGTAAAACTATTTGAAATTTAAACTGTCCAACAAGGCAATGTCACTTGACAAATTGTAAACTAAAGTGTACACCATAGTGTACATGTAGCGAGGTTCTTACCGACTTAACTTTGCTATTTGTACACTGATTTTTGACACATTGTTTGATACTTGCATTGTCGTCAAGTGTCAATTGGATGGGAAAACTATTTAAAATTTAAACTGTGCAGCAGGGTAATGTCACGTGACGAAGTGTAAACTAAAGTGTACACCATAGTGTACATGTAGCAAGGTTCTTACCGATTGAACTTTGCTATTTGTGCGCTAATTTTTGACAAGTTGTATGACACTTGCATGGTTGTCAAGTGTCAATTGGATGGGAAAATTGTTTGAAATTTGAACTGTCCAACATGGTAATATCACATGGCAAAGTGTAAACTAAAGTGTGTACACCATAGTGTACATGTGGAAGGTTCTTATCGATTGAACTTTGCTACTTTTACACTGATTTTTGACGCGTTGTTTGACGCTTGCATTGTTTTCAACTATCAATTGGATGGAAAAACTGCTTGAAATTCAAACTGTCCAACGAGGTAATGTCACGTGGCAAAGTGTAAACTAAAGTGTGTACACCATAGTGTACATATAGCAAGGTTCTTCCCGATTCTTACAGATTGAACTTTGTTGTTTATAGACTGATTTTCGACACGTTGTTTGACATTTGCATTGTTGTCAAGTGTCAATGGGATGGGAAAACTATTTGAAATATAAACTATCCAATAGGATAATGTCACGTGACAAAGTGTAAACTAAAGTGTACACCATTGTGTACATGTAGCAAAGTCCTTACCGGTTGAACTATGCTACTCGTACACTGATTTTTTATACGTTGTTTGACATTTGCATTATTGTCAAGTGTAAATTGGATGGGAAAACTATTTGAAATTTAAACTGTCCAATAGGCTAATATCATGTGGCAAAGTGTAAACTAAAGTGTATACCATAGTGTACATGTAGCAAGGTTCCTACCGATTGAACATTGCAATTTGTACACTAAATTTTGACACGTCGTTTGACACATGCATTGTTGTCAAGTGTCAATTGGATGGGAAACTATTTGAAATTTAAACAGTCCACTAGGGTAGTGTCATGTGGTTTACTGTAAACTAAAGTGTATACACCATAGTGTACATGTAACAATGTTCTTACCGATTGAACTTTGCATTGCTATTTGTACACAGATTTTTGACACATTGTTTGACACTTGCATTGTTGTCAAGTGTCAATTGCATGGGAAAAATGTTTGAAATTTAAACTGCCCAATAGGGCAATGACATGAGGCAAAGTGCAAACTAAAGTGTACACCATAGTGTACATGTCGCAAGGTTCTTACCGATTGAACTTTGCTATTTGTACACTGGTTTTTGACACATTGTTTGACACTTGCGTTGTTGTCAAGTGTCAATTGAATTGAAAATTGTTTGAAATTTAAACAGTCCAATATAGTAATGTCACATGGTAAAGTATAAACTAAAGTGTACAGCATGGTGTACATGTAGCAAGGTCCTTACCGATTGAACTTTGCAATTAGTGCCCTGATTTTTGACACGTTGTTTGACCTTTACATTGTTCTCAAGTGTCAATTGGATGGGAAAACTGTTTGAAATTTAAATTGTCCGACAAGGTAATGTCACGTAGCAAAGTGGAAACTAAAGTGTACACTATGATGTACATGTTGCAAGGTTCTTACGGATTGAACTTTGCTGTTTGTACACTAATTTTGGACACGTTGTTTGACACTGCATTGTTGTTAAGTGTTAATTGGATTGGAAAACGGTTTGAAATTTAAACAGTCCAACAGGGTAATGTCTCATGGTAAAGTGTAAACTAAAGTGTACACCATAGTGTACATGTAGCAAGGTTCACACCGATTGAACTTTCCTATTTGTGCACTGATTTTTGACAGGTTGTTTGACACTTGCATTGTTGTCAAATGTCAATTGGATGGAAAAATTATTTGAAATTTGTACTGTCTAACAGAGTAATGTCACGTGGCAAAGTGTAAACTAACGTATACACCATAATGTACATGTAGCAAGGTCCTTACTAATTGAACTTTGCTATTTGTGCACTGATTTTCAACATGTTGTTTGACACTTACATTGTTGTCAAGTGCCAATTGGATGGGAAAATTGTTTCAAATTTAAACTTTCCAACAGAGTAATGTCACGTGGAAAAGTGTAAACTAAAGTGTACTTCATAGTGTACATTTATCAAGGTTCTTTCCGATTGAACTTTGCTATTTGTACACTGAATTTTGATACGTCGTTTGATACTTGCATTGGTGTCAAGTGTCAATTGGATGGGAAAACTATTGGAAATTTAAACTGTCCAACAGGATTGTGTCATGTGGTAAAGTGTAAACTAGATTGTGTACACCATAGTGCACTTGTAGCAATGTTTTTACCGATTGAACTTTGCTATTTGTACACAGATTTTTGACACGTTGTTTGACACATGCATTGTTGTCAAGTGTCAATTGTATG
>NW_019250663.1:0-1299 GCF_002742605.1 Olea europaea var. sylvestris
TATTGTTACCTTTTTCTTGATCAATTAATTTTTTTTTCAAATGACGTCAAAAATTTTATTAGGAAATTTAATAGATTATTTTTAAAAAAAAAATTAATTGATTGAGAGGAAAAAGTAAGAATAATAAAAAATCTTAAAAATGATCGAATTTATATATATAATTTTTAGATGTAAAAATAATCAAGATAAAAAGTAGTATAACAGTTTATAACCAATATAAAGTAATAAAAAAATTTCTTCGTTTTTTTTTTTTTTTTTTAGAATTTGAATGTGACCCCCTAATGTAAAATGTTTCTGTTCGCCCCTGCTCTTGATAACAGTACTCTCCCATTTCTTCCTTCTTTCATCACACCCGGACTAATATTATCCTTGCACAACAAAAGTGGCATCATCCAGTTTGATTTCAGAAAAATCAACGTTAATTGCCAATACTAGTAGAAATTCCCATTATTCTTACTTTCCTAGTTGCTTCTGTTCAATTTTTCCTCCAACTCTACTCGACCTTCGTATATACTACAATCTGAGGTTTATATGCATCCAGATTTCTATACTTTGGTGAACTATTTATCTTTTTGGGTCAAAATGAGGGATTTTGGGAAGGAAAACTCGAGCATATTCATAAGCGTCTCCTCAATGGTGAAGTTAGAAATCATGAATATCCCAGTAATATCCATGGATATATCATCAAAACTAGGGTTGGACATGTGTTTTGCGAGGCCGAGATGAACTTCGAATTTTGGGCTCATAAATTATCATAAGCAATTAATTTTTTCATTCATAAGAGATTTAAGGAACTTAATTTGTTAACTTAAAATCAAAAAATAAAACAAGGAAAATGAAATATTTAAAATATGGATATTATAATCAGATAACAATGTGAAAATATTCTAAAAGATCACTCAAATACAACTCATCTTGTAATTCTCGAGGCAAAAATATCAATCAATTTTGTATAGTCGAGTTGTTCAGCCATTTCTTTTTCAATAGATAACCTAGACAAATCATTCAATCTTTATTGTGACATAGTCGATTTGATATAAGTTTTGATCAATTCCAACTTGGAGAAACTTCTTTATGTTGATGCATCTGTAATCGAGATGGTGAGCGAAATCTTGTAAACAATGCAAACATTCAAAAAATAATCATTCATTCTCTTTTAGTAATTTAGCACATCAATTGTTCTTTTTGTCTATTTAAATAGCACTTTAAGACGATCAATTCTGAACACAAGTCATTACCCATAATGTTTGAATGTTTTCTATGTTTCAAATATAGCTCAAGATTTTTACAAGATTTCAA
>NW_019250664.1:0-344 GCF_002742605.1 Olea europaea var. sylvestris
GTCGAAATTGGCTGAAATTTGGGAGTTTGATCGGAAATAAAAATCGCGCCGGCAGCTATTTCGTCATTTTTCTCGACTGTGTCAGAATGGGCTCAAATTTGAAATGTTTATCGGTAACAAAAATCGCGCCGGGGGCAATTTCGTCATTTTTCTCGACTGTGTCTGAATGGGCTGATATTTGATAGGTTGATCGGGAACAAAAACCGCGCCGGGTGTAATTTCGTCATTTTTTGCGACTGTGTCGGAATGGGCTCAAATTTTACAGGTTGATCGGGAACAAAAATCGCGCCGAATGTAATTTCGTCATTTTTCACGACTGTGTCGGAATTGGCTAAAATTTGACT
>NW_019250664.1:380-1299 GCF_002742605.1 Olea europaea var. sylvestris
CCGCGCCGGGGGCAATTTCGTCATTTTTCTCGACTCTGTCGGAATTGGCTGAAATTTGGCAGATTGATCTAACATAAAAATCGCGCCGGGGGCAATTTCGTCATTTTTCTAGACTGTGTCGGAATGGGCTCAAATTTGACAGGTTGATCGGGAACGAAAACCACGCCGGATGTAATTTCGTCTTTTTTCGCGACTGTGTCAGAATTGCCTATTATTTGACTTGTTGATCGGAAACAAAAACTGCGCCGAGGGCAATTTCGTCATTTTTCTCGACTCTGTCGGAATTGGCTGAAATTTGGCAGTTTGATCGGAAACAAAAACTGCGCCGAGGGCAATTTCGTCATTTTTCTCGACTCTGTCGGAATTGGCTGAAATTTGGCATTTTGATCTAAAACAAAAACCGCGCCGGGGGCAATTTCGTCATTTTTCTCGACTCTGTCGGAATTGGCTGAAATTTGGCAGTTTGATTTGAAACAATAATCGCGCCGGGGGCAATTTCGTCATTTTTCTCGACTGTGTCGGAATGGGCTCAAATTTGACAATTTGATCGGAAACAAAAATCGCCCCGGTGGCAATTTCGTCATTTTTCTCGACTGTATCGGAATTGGCTGAAATTTCGCAGTTTGATCTAAAATAAAAATCGCGCCGGGGGCAATTTCGTCATTTTTCTCGACTGTGTCGGAATTGGCTCAAATTTGACAAGTTGATCGGGAACAAAAAACGCGCCGGGTGTAATTTCATCATTTTTCGCGACTATGTCGGAATTGGCTAAAATTTTACTGGTTGATCAGAAACAAAAACCGCGCCGGGGGCAATTTCGTCATTTTTCTGGACTTTGTCGCAATTGGCTGAAATTTGGGAGTTTGATCGGAAATAAAAATCGCGCCGGCGGCAATTTCGTCATTTTTCTCGACTGTGT